>NC_084988.1:1014933-1137945 GCF_963691925.1 Scomber scombrus | reverse complement strand
CATCCCTTCTCTCTTTCTTCCTTTCCTTCTCTCTTTCCTCCTTTCCTTCTCTCTTCCTCCATCCCTTCTCTCTTTCCTCCTTTCCTTCTCTCTTTCCTCATCCCTTCTCTCTTTCCTCCTTTCCTTCTCTCTTTCCTCCTTTCCTTGTCACTGAAGCTTCAGATTAGCTCTTAAACTCATTGTTGTTTTAAGACTTCAGCTTTATAAGCTGTGAACTCGCCCTTTAATACAGAGAGTTCACACTGTGGGTGGCCTAATACCATGAGAGTTACTACACACACACACACACACACACACACACACACACACACACACACACACACACACACACACACACACACACACTCTGGGGTCATGTGACGGTGTGTTAATCTGTCTCTCATGTCTGTTGTTTTTTCTCTCAGCAGTTGAACCAAATGTGACCTGCAGACAGAGAGAGGAAGGTCAGTGTGTGTGTGTGTGTGTGTGTGTGTGTGTGTGTGTGTGTGTGTGTGTGTGTGTGTGTGTGTGTGTGTGTGTGTGTGTGCGTGTGTGTAACAACAAACAAACAGTGTGTGTGTCCCTCAGGCTTTCATTCGATCTGTAAACTCATCTGTATGTTTGTGTATCAGCAAACATACAGACACACACACACACACACACACACACACACACACACACACACACACACACACACATACTGTAGTACACACACAAATACACATCGTAACACACACACACTGTAACAGACACAGAGAAACTGTAATACACACACACACACATACACAAAAACATCGTAACACACACACACACACACACACACACACACTGTAATACACACACACACACACACACACACACACACACACACACACACACACACTCTCTCTCTTTTACCTTTTACTTCCCTCCCTCTCTTCTTTCCTCCTTGTTTCTTCCATCACTTTTAGTTTCCCCTCCTCTTCTCCTCCTCTTTCCTCCTTCTGTCTCTTCCTTCTTTCCTCTTCCTCTCTCCTTTCCTTATTCTCCTTTCCTTCATTCCTCCCTCCCTTCCTTTTATCCTCCCTCCTCTCTTTCTGTTACCTCTTTTTAACAGTTCCTCTCCTCCTTCCCTCTTCTCTCCTCCCCCTTTTCTTCCCCCCAACATTCTGTATTTCCTCTTCCTCTCTCCTCCTGTTTGTCTTCCCTTATTTTTCATCCTTCCTCTTCTCATTCTGACTTCTATCCTTCCTCCATCCCTCCTTCTTCTTTTTTTTTACTCCTGCACCTTTTCCCTTCTTCATCTCCTTTTCTCACTCCCTCTCTCCTCCTTCCCTCAACCTCTTCTCTCTTTCTCTCTGTTCCTTCTTTCTCTATCTCTCTCCTTGTGTTCTCCTTCCATTTCGTTATTCTCCTTTCCTTCCTTCCTTCCTTCCTTCTTCCTTCCTTCGTGTTACCCCTTTTTTAACAGTTATTCTCCTCCTTCTTCTCTCCTTCTCTCTCCTCCCTCTCTTCTGTATTCCCACTTCCTCTCTCCTCTTCTCCTGTTGTTTTTCTTCTTTCCCTTCCTTCCTTCCTTTCGATCCTTCCTTCCCTCACTTTTCTTCCTTTCCTTCCTATATCATCTCTTCACATTTCCACCTTTTTTAGTTTCCCTCCCCCTTTCTCCTTTCCTCTCCTTGTCCTTTCATCCTTCCTTCTTCATCTTTTCTCGTCCCCCCTCTGTCTCTCCTCTTTCTTCCCCCTCTCCTCCCTCTCTTTTCATTCCTCATCCTACTTAAATCCTTCAATCTTTTTCCACATTTTCTCTCCTTCCTTTCCTCCTCCCTCCTTCCTTCTTCTCTACTTCTTCTCCTTTTCTTGACATCCCTCTTCCTACTCATTCTCTTCCTCTCTCTCCCTCTTTACCTTTCATTCCTCCTTTATTTAACTTCTCTCTTCCTCCTTTTCCTTTTCTTTTTATCTCTACATCCTCTCGCCCCCTTTTCTCTCCTCCTCCTTTCTCCTCCTTGTGCTTTCATTCCTCCTTCATCTTTTCTTATTCTCTCTCTCCTCCTTCACCTCTTTTTTCTTCCCCCTCTCCTCCCTCCCTTTTCATTCCTCATTCTACTTAAATCCTTCAATCTTTTTCTCTCCTTCCTTTCCTCCTTCTTCTTTTTTCTTTCACCTCTTTTTCTCTCTCTCCTCCTCCACCTCTTTTTCTACCTCCTCTTTTCCTCCTCCCATCATACCTCCTCCTCCCCTCTGTCTCTCCTCTTTTTTCTTCCCCCTCTCCTCCCTCCCTTTTCATTCCTCATCCTTCTTAAATCCTTCAATTTCCCCCCAACATTTTCTCTCTTCTTTTCCTCCTTTTTCCTCTCTTTCTTCTTTCGCCTCTCTTTTTTCTCTCACCTCTTTTTTCACTTTCCTCCCCTTCTCTTTTCCTCCTCTATCATGCCTCCTCCCTCTCTCTCTCCTCTATTTCTTCCCCCTTTCCTCCCTCCCTTTTCATTCCTCATTCTACTTAAATCCTTAAATCTTTTTCCAAATTTTCTCTCCTTCCTTTCCTCCTTTCTCCTCTCTTTTTTCTTTCACCTCTCTTTTTCTTTCACCTCTTTCTCTCTCTCTCTCCTCCCACCGTGCCTCCCTCCCTCTGCGTCTCCCGCAGCGTTGCGTGCTAGCTGCTCTCCTCTCCGTCCGGCTCGCTGCTCTGACGTTAACGCGCTGTGACATGTTACACTGAAACTACTTTATGGAATCAATATTAAATTCACAGCCTGTGACACTGAGGGCTAAACACACTGACTGTGTGTGGTGTGTGTGTGTGTGTGTGTGTGTGTGTGTGTGTGTGTGTGTGTGTGTGTGTGTGTGTGTGTGTGTGTGTGTGTGGCTGAAGCTGGGTCACGGGTCATTCACGTGTGTGTCTGTGAGAGTAAAGCGAGAGTGTGTTTGTGTGTAAAGAAAATGTTCGCGTGGTCCTGTGTGTGTGTGTGTGTGTGTGTGTGTGTGCGTGTGTGTGAGTGTGTGTGTGTTTGTGTTGTTTCTCTATACCTCTGAGGACCAAATGAAAGGCAGCAGACACAGGAAAGGGAAAATCCTACATATTGAGGTCATTTTAAGAACAATTTATTTTACTTTATTTAAATACCTGAAAGTTTTGTACATATTAAACTTTATTTTAATATCTTTATTTATTTGAACTCTTTGCAAAAAAAGGGCAATATTTAAAATAACTGATAATTAGGGCTGCAACAAACTATCTGCAGGTTATTTTCTTAATCGATTCATCTTTTTGTCTATAAAATGTCAGAAAAGGTGAAAAAGTTTCATTATAACTTTTCAGCTGACATCTTTAAATGTCTTCTTATGTCCAATCAACAGTCCAGAAACCACAAATGTTCAGTTTACTATCATTTAAAACACAGAAATCAAGAAATATGAGAAGCTGCAACCAGCAAATATTTGGAATTTCTGCTAAAAAAAATGACTTAAAAGATTATTCAAGTATAAAGATCGTTGAATATGAGAAAGATATAAGAAAGAACATCTCTCTTAAGGACGTAATAACTTTATGTCATACTTCATACTTCATAACTAAACCTTAACCACAGCGCTGTGACATCATAAAATATTATTATCATTATATATTATAAAATTATACATTTGGAAATCACTGCTAATGCCCACATCCATTTAAAAGCTTTGATAATAATCAATAAGTTTAGTATTAATATGCTGTTGTGTGTTTCTGAGGCTGTTTGTTTTGATCTTTGATGTTTAGACTACAGAGAGAATGAAAGTAAGTCCTCACAAGTCTAGGGATGTGTGTGTGTGTGTGTTGTGTGTCTGTGTGTGCCTGTATGTGTGTGTGTGTGTGTGTGTCTGTGTGTGCCTGTATGTGTGTGTGTGTGTGTGTGTGTGTGTGTGTGTCTGTGTGTGTGTGTGTGTGTGTGTGTGTGTATGTGTGCTTTTGCAGACCTGACTGTTCATTCATGTGTGTGTGTATGTGTGTGTGTGTGTGTGTGTGTGCTTTTGCAGACCTGACTGTTCATTCATGTGTGTGTGTGTGTGTGTGAGTATAAAGTGAGAGTGTGTTTGTGTGTAAAGCAAGAATGTGTGTGTGGATATGGATGTTCATTCAAGTGTGTAAGAGAGCGAGAAGCCCTGAGAGAGTGACTGTGTGTGCGTGTGTGTGTGTATGTGTGTACACGTTTTTCTTACCTCATTGGGACCTTTTGCGGTTAAAACACCAACCTTGTGGGGACCGGTAGTGCTTTATAGGGACCAAAGTCTGGTGCTAATGAGACAAAACGTCATTTCTAAGGTCCTGGTTAAAGTTCGGGGTGAAAGTTAATGTTACTTTTAGGCGTGAACTGGTTATAGTTAATGTTTGGGTTAGACTGTCCACAATGAATGAAAGTCAATGCAATGTCCTAACAAGGATAGCAGTGCAAACTCGTGTGTGTGTGTGTGTGTGTGTGTGTGTGTGTGTGTGTGTGTGGTGTCCTGGGGGTGAATTAGAGCAGAGGCAGTCATGTTTGATAGCAAGGTCTCGACATCGATGAAAACACTTTAAAACGGCACGCAAACTCTGAGCGAAAGAAAAAAAAAACAGCCAGGAGGTAGAAAGGAGGAGGAAGGAAGGAGGAGGGGCAGAGTAAGAGAAGGAAGGAAGAGAGGTGAAGCATGGCTACTGTAAGAGAGGGAGGAGAGGGTGAAAAGGGTAAAAAGGAGAGAAGATAGAGGGATGATTTACTTGAGTATTTATTTATTATATTGTACTTTCTACTCCACTACATTTATTTGACAGCTTTAGTTACTTTTCAGATGCAGATTTGACACAATGGATAATATAACAAGCTTTATAAATACAACACATTGTTAAAGATGAAACCAGACAGCAGTGTGTAGTCGGCTCACATTTCAGATGTCTATGAGTTGTTAACAGCTCCACCAAATACTGATTTTTCCCTCTAAACTTCTCACATGCTTTCATTTCAATAAATGTTCAAATGATCCAATATTTCAGCAAAAATCAAAGAAAAAGTCCAAAAACTCAAAACACATTTGTGTATCAGAACTTAGTTTTTTCTTCTTTCCTCTCCCATTAATCATCTCACCACCCCTCACATTTATCTGCTGACCCTTTGGAGGGGCCCCACCCCTAGGTTGGGAACCACTGGACTAAACTAGCTAACTGTATATAAAGTAGTGTAAACTAGCTCCACCTCCAGCAGCTACAACAGTAACATGCTGCTCTAACACTGATGCTTCACTATTAATAATCTAATGATGTCATAATAATAATATATCAGTCAGAGGACCAAACCACTACTTTACTGTAATACTGCATACTACATCACTCATAATACTGCAGTACTTTACTGTAATACTGCATACTACATCACTATAATACTGCAGTACTTTTACTGTAATACTTCATACTACATCACTCATAATACTGCAGTACTTTTACTGTAATACTGCATACTACATCACTATAATACTGCAGTACTTTACTGTAATACTGCATACTACATCACTCATAATACTGCAGTACTTTTACTGTAATACTGCATACTACATCACTCATAATACTGCAGTACTTTTATTGTAATACTGCATACTACATCACTATAATACTGCAGTACTTTTACTGTAATACTGCATACTACATCACTCATAATACTGCAGTACTTTTACTGTAATACTGCATACTACATCGCTCATAATACTGCAGTACTTTTACTGTAATACTGCATACTACATCACTATAATACTGCAGTACTTTACTGTAATACTGCATACTACATCACTCATAATACTGCAGTACTTTTACTGTAATACTGCATACTACATCACTATAATACTGCAGTACTTTTACTGTAATACTGCATACTACATCACTATAATACTGCAGTACTTTTACTGTAATACTGCATACTACATCACTCATAATACTGCAGTACTTTACTATAATACTGCATACTACATCACTCATAATACTGCAGTACTTTTACTGTAATACTGCATACTACATCACTCATAATACTGCAGTACTTTTACTGTAATACTGCATACTACATCACTCATAATACTGCAGTACTTTTACTGTAATACTGCATACTACATCACTATAATACTGCAGTACTTTTACTGTAATACTGCATACTACATCACTATAATACTGCAGTACTTTTACTGTAATACTACATACTACATCACTCATAATACTGCAGTACTTTTACTGTAATACTGCATACTACATCACTCATAATACTGCAGTACTTTTACTGTAATACTGCATAATACATCACTCATAATACTGCAGTACTTTTACTTGTAACAGAGTATTTGTACATTGCAATATTATTACTTTTACTGCAGTAAAGTATCTGAGTACTTCTTCCAGTACTGCTGCTGACAGTTTCTACAGAGGATCATGTGACTGTCAAAGGTCGACATTAATCAGCAGAGTTTCTGGATAAGATGAACTTTGGTTTTATTTGCTTGTATTTAAAACACAAACAACATGATTAAAATATAAATCTGTTGCAGGTTTTATTTCATATTGATACAGTATTAAAGCTTTACTGATACAATGATCAATAAAGCTTTAAACACAACAAGCTCCACTCTGGTGTCATATTTCATTGTTCTCTCCCTTTAAATCTACAGTTTGTAGATGGGTGTAACCAACATGTGACGCAGCACAGAGCTGTCAGGCTGCATTCAGCAGAAACACGTGTTCAGATCTGCTCAAACCTGTTTCACTTATCAGATCAGAACTCAGACTTATTAAACTTATCAGGAAGTGAAGCTCAGACAGTCGTTGCCTCTGAGAGCTGAAATGGCGCAGAACGATCAGCTGGACCGAGAAACACTCAGCTGTTCGATCTGTCAGGATCTACTGAAGGATCCGGTGACTACTACCTGTGGACACAGCTACTGTATGAGCTGTATTAAAGGATTCTGGGATGGAGAGGATCAGAGGAGGATCTACAGCTACCCTCAGTGCAGACAGACCTTCACACCGAGGCCTGTCCTGAAGAAAGCTTTTAATATGAGCAGAGCTTCATGTTAAAGATGAGGAGAAGACATAACAGAGAGCGTAGGAGTAGCTTTAAAGCGAGCTGTCATCTCCTCAGAAATAGGCAGCTGCAGAAATACAGTGTGGAGATGAAGAAGTCTGATTGGTCAGATTATATTTTACTGCATTTAAGTATAATTTTGATGTACTTGTACTTTACTGTAGTACAGTTTGAGATACTTGTACTTTACTGCAGTACAGTTTGAGGTACTTGTACTTTACTGTAATACAGTTTGAGGTACTTGTACTTTACTGTAGTACAGTTTGAGATACTTGTACTTTACTGCAGTATTTGTACATTGTAGTATTAGTACTTTTACTGCAGTAAAGTATCTGAGTACTTCTTCCAGTACTGCTGCTGACAGTTTCTACAGAGGATCATGTGACTGTCAAAGGTCGACATTTATCAGCAGAGTTTCTGGATAAGATGAACTTTGGTTTTATTTGCTTGTATTTCAAACACAAACAACATGATTAAAATATGATACCTGTTGCAGGTTTTATTTCATATTGATACAGTATTAAAGCTTTACTGATACAATGATCAATAAAGATTTAAACACAACAAGCTCCACTCTGGGATCAGATTTCATTGTTCTCTCCCTTTAAATCTACAGTTTGTAGATGGGTGTAACCAACATGTGACGTAACACAGAGCTGTCAGGCTGCATTTATGACTGAATCACATGTTGTTCAGATCAAAGTTCAAACTGATTTAACTTATCGGGAAGTGAAGCTCAGACAGTCGTTGCCTCTGAGAGCTGAAATGGCGCAGAAAGATCAGCTGGACCGAGAAACCTTCTCTTGTGTGATCTGTCTGGATCTACTGAAGGATCCGGTGACTACTACCTGTGGACACAGCTACTGTATGAGCTGTATTAAAGGATTCTGGGATGGAGAGGATCAGAGGAGGATCTACAGCTGCCCTCAGTGCAGACAGACCTTCACACCGAGGCCTGTCCTGAAGAAAAACACCATGTTAGCAGCTTTAGTGGAGCAGCTGAAGAAGACTGGACTCCAAGCTGCTCCTGCTGATCACTGCTATGCTGTACCTGAAGTAGTGGCCTGTGATGTCTGCACTGGGAGGAAGAGGAAAGCCTCCAAGTCCTGTCTGACGTGTCTGATGTCTTACTGTGAGAATCACCTCCAGTCTCACTTTGAATCAACCAAATTAAAGAAACACAAGCTGATGGAGCCCTCTGAGAAGCTCCAGGAGAACATCTGCTCTCGTCATGATGAGGTGATGAAGATATTCTGCCGTACAGATAAGAAGTGTATCTGTTATCTGTGCACTATGGAGGATCATAAAGGCCACGACACAGTCCCAGCTGCAGCAGAAAGGACTGAGAGGCAGAGAGAGCTCGAGGTGAGTCGACTAAACATCCAGCAGAGAATCCAGGACAGAGAGAAAGAAGTGAAGCTGCTTCAACAGGAGGTGGAGGCGGTCAGTCCCTCTGCTAATAAAGCAGTGGAGGACAGTGAGAAGATCTTCACTCGGCTGAAACGTCTCCTACAGAAAAGAAGCTCTGATGTGAAGCAGCAGATCAGATCCCAGCAGGAAACTGAAGTGAGTCGAGTCAAAGAGCTTCAGGAGAAGCTGCAGCAGGAGATCACTGAGCTGAAGAGGAAAGACGCTGAACTGAAGCAGCTCTCACACACAGAGGATCACAACCAGTTTCTACACAACTACCCCTCAGTGTCACAACTCAGTGAACCTACAGACTCATCCAGCATCAATATCCGTCCTCTGAGATACTTTGAGGATGTGACAGCAGCTGTGTCAGAGCTCAGAGATAAACTACAGGACATCCTGAGGGACACATGGACAAACATCTCACTGGCAGTCACTGAAGTGGACGTTTTACTGCCAGAACCAGAACCAGAGCCCAAGACCAGAGCTGAGCTCTTAAAATATTTACGTGAAATCACTCTGGATCCTAACACAGCACACACTAATCTGTTATTATCTGAGGGGAACAGAAAAGTAGAAGTAATGAGACAACAACAGTCTTATTCTAGTCACACAGACAGATTCACTGATCAGTCTCAGGTCCTGAGTAGAGAGAGTCTGACTGGACGTTGTTACTGGGAGGTGGAGTGGAGAGGAGGAGTTGATGTTGCAGTCGCATACAAGAATATCAGCAGAGCAGGACGTGAATCTGTATTTGGACAAAATGACAAATCTTGGTCTTTATATTGTGACACTGACTGTTATCAATTCATGTTCAACAACATTAAAACTCCCGTCTCAGGTCCTCGTTCCTCCAGAGTCGGAGTGTACCTGGATCACAGAGCAGGTATTCTGTCCTTCTACAGCGTCTCTAAAACCATGACTCTCCTCCACAGAGTCCAGACCACATTCACTCAGCCTCTCTATGCTGGACTTTGTTTTTATTTTGTTGGATCCACAGCTGAGTTGTGTAAAGTGAAAAAGACAGAAGTCATTCCAGACTTAATGTGTCAGATGTTGTAATTCTTCATGTTTTTGTCTCCATGTTTCTGAGCTGTCACGCTTTTTAACTTTATGTATGTGTCGTTGATATTATCAGTTTCTTTAGATGTTTTTTTCCTGTGTGTTTTTATCCATGGAGGCTCTCACTGCTCATCACCACGTTTTAAGATGAAAATGTGAACTTCTCTTTGTTCTAAATGTTAGTTTCATGTTTGTATTGATGTATTTGTGTCTGTTGTTTCTTAAACAGAGAAAACAGCAGAACTTCTTTCATCACAGATATTTTGTTCTCATCACTTTGTAAATTCATAAAGAAATGTTCAATCAAACTGTAATGATCATGATAATAATCATTAATGATGTTCTTGTACATAGCTGACATTCTGGGTTAAACTAACTGACTGTGTGGATGAAGTCAATCTGAACATGAAATCATTGATCACACTTTACTGATTGGATGTGTGAACAATCTGAAGCTTCAATAATCAATAAAGATGATTTTTATCAACAGTGATCAAAGTGTTTTCTTCTCATTCGAAGCTTGTGAAGAAAATGTGAAAATACAATAAGAGTTTATTAGAGGCAGTTTTCCTCCTGAAACACCACAAAGTTCACATAATAATACTGCAGTACTTTTACTGTAATACTGCATACTACATCACTCATAATACTGCAGTACTTTTACTGTAATACTGCATACTACATCACTCATAATACTGCAGTACTTTTACTCTAATACTGCATACTACATCGCTCATAATACTGCAGTACTTTTACTGTAATACTGCATACTACATCACTCATAATACTGCAGTACTTTTACTGTTATACTGCATACTACATCACTCATAATACTGCAGTACTTTTACTCTAATACTGCATACTACATCGCTCATAATACTGCAGTACTTTTACTGTAATACTGCATACTACATCACTCATAATACTGCAGTATTTTACTGTAATACTGCATACTACATCACTCATAATACTGCAGTACTTTTACTTGTATGAGGTACCTTGGAGTATTGGTACTTGTTCTTCAGTAAATGATCTGGATATTCTATCACTGTTTGGGGGTTAAAGAGGGAATGAGAGATAGATAGATGAGAAGATAATTGAGAATTTCTCACTGTGGAATCAATAAACTGTATTATTTCTGAATGTAATTAAGTTTTGGACAAGAACAGAGCAATAAGATATCAGGCTTTAGATACACACACAATACTTGTTAGTAGATGACTTTATTGTTGGTTTGTATCCAAACATGAAGATTTGTCCTTTAAATTAACTTTTTAACCATGTATTGCAGTGAGTTGACATGATTCAGCCACACACTCAGTTGTAATTAGCTCAGGTATTCGTGCTGCTGGTGAATTATCATTAATAACGGCATGAATGAAATATTCATAATGACCTGATTAATAAATCACCATGTCAGCTTTTAAAAAAGAAATCATTCATGAATATTGATGCTTCATAAGTCACCCAGACTCTGTTCTTAATATGTGCTCATTGTGTGTGTGTGTGTGTGTGTTAGTGTGTGTGTTTGCAGCCTATATGTATATTGTGTGTTTAATGTATAATTCATATCAGACCTCCTATTGAAAATAAGCACTAAAAAGGCCACTATGCTGCGACCTTTTGATCCCCTAAAACATAAAGAGAGAGATGATGTAGGTGGAGCTACACAACCAAAAGAAAAGATGATCTATTTTCACTCAAATTTTATATAAAAGATAAAATTACGTGCATGTTAATCTCTTTATTTCCTCGACCTGAAAGTAATGTCTATAAATTAAAGAGTGTGTTTTTACTTTTGGAAATATTAACGAACCTCCAACACTTTATCTAAAAGGACAAACTTTCTAAAGACATTTGTAACCCCCGGTTACCAAAACAGTGGAATAAAGTAAATTGGATTAGAGAAAAGTGAATTTATGTGGGTATAATTTTAATAATAAAATTAATTTATTAAAAAAATGTATAATTATTTTTTAAATGTAATTAGATAAATAACCGTTGTAAATAACCGTTGTACCAGCACACAGACTATAAAAGCCTGTGTCACCCCGTTGTCATGGCAGCAGCTAATCCACATACAGACAGTTGAGCTGAACCTGAAGAAGAGTGATTGATCAAAGAGAGCTAAACCTGGAGCAGTCACACTACTGCTGCTCTTTTTGCCGTAGTAAAATCCAGGTGAGTTTTGATGAATATGAATATTCACTAAACAAAATAGTTTACTTTAGGAAAAAGAAGAAAAAAGAAAAAACGTTAGCGTTAGCCGCGCTAGCGTTAGCAACGGTTAGCAACCGCAAATGTTGACAACTGTTGGTGTCTATGGTTAACAGCCGTGGGTGCTAACAGTGCTAGCGTTAGCGGCCATTAGCAACTGCTAGCATTGGTAGCTGTTTATAGCCGTTGGTGCTAACGGTGCTAGCGTTAGCGGGCATTAGCAACCTATAGCATTGGTAGCCGTTTATAGCCGTTGGTGCTAACTCAACTCTCAACTCAACTTTAATTATATAGCACTTTAACAACGCTAACGTTAGCAATTGTGGATAATTACCTGATTAGTAGCTATTTTTAGTTGTGTGTATATTGAATCAATTTGTATATAAGTCAATGTTAAAGTTGTATTAGTTGTACTATAATTATCATATTGTATAAACCTTAAGCTAAAGTTATATAACCTGTTTGTAATTGTGTTATCGATTTTTAATGTCTTAATGATTGAAAAGGGAAAAAAAGAGAAGAGAAAACATGATAAGAAAGAATGCAAGTTTAATTTTGTTTAGTTTATTAAAATTTCAATCAAATGATAATTTGAAAATATAGAACGAGTGCATTTGAAAAAAAAAGTATTTGATCTGTGATTATTAATATTTTTTGGCTTTGTGGTTACAAGGCCAGGTCCTCGTCCTCATCCTCCTCATCACCCTCCTCTTCATCCCCTTCATCCTCGTCATCCCCTTCATCCTCGTAATCATCATCATCATCATCTGCACCAGAGATTCTTCAGCTCGGCTGGTTCCCAGTGAACAGTACAGTAGGTCTGAAGTGGTGAGTCAACCCCTGAACCAGTAGAAACGTTTGTCTTATTTTGTTTCTTTTATTGATAATTGAGTTTTTTGATATTGTAATTGTTGTTATTATTTTGCATTTTATTTTGTTGAAATAGAAAGGGAAGAATAGGGTTGTACGAACCACCTGTTGGGTAGAGACCAAAATAGGAATAAATAGTTTAATTATAGCCTAATTAGTAAAAGACCAAACAAAGACATTTTAATCATACTGAAATAGATTTAGCACTTAATATAAAACTAAATTAATACTAAATTGAGCGAATTTAGACTTCTGAGACGCTGGTCCAAATTGTTAGTTGAGTCTTCTCATATGTTATAGAGAGGCTATATAATTTTAAAGGAACACTACTTCTGGTTGTTACACATTCATAGCGTTGCACTCGGTTGTTCAAACAAAAAGTAACGAAAAAGATGTGTCAAGAATGAAAGTTACAGATAACTGGTTGAATCTAACCCACACACCATGTTTCTCTAACCTTAAAGTGATCATTTTAGCCCAAACTATCATCTTTACCTAAATCTAACAAGACCTTCATTTGTCTTAATTAGTTTAATTTGGAGGACTTGTCAACTGTCAGTCTTTATACTAAGTTAACTGTGACCTTACTCAACTAATCCTATCTACAAAATGATTGCTGTTACATTCCAGCTCAGTGTGACAGATGAAAGTTGAGTCGATGTAGAGCTTGAAGCTGACATGTCCTAAAAAGGCCACCGTACATGTTCTCCTTTTAGATCAGAGCGGTTCTGCTGTCGGACAATTTATTGTGGTTGTTTCTGCACAAAAACGCCACTAGGCCCAAATCCCACAGGAGCCGCTGATGCTCAAGAGTGTGAAGGAACTGATTTAACACACACACACTCACACATGCACACAGACACACACACAAAAACACACACACACACACACACACACACACACACACACACACACGCACGATCGACTGTGTTTCTGCCTCACTGAACTGATGCTGAAGTCTGATGTTTACACTGACAGGATGACAACAACAGTGTACAGCACTATAAGAAACACACACACACACACACACACACACACACACACACACACACACACACACACACACACACACACACACACACACACACACACAGTTTATTTCATGTCCCATCACAGCCACACTGAGTATTGATCTCTGTCTGGTTGAAGAGGAATCTGTTAAAATCAAACAAAGCTCTGCTAAACAGTTTAATTAGAGCTCCAGGTTTATTACAGTAACCATGGCAACGGCACTTAATGCTTCAGGTTTCGTTAGCAGTCAGCTGACTGGTGACACTGACCTAATCATGAGTTAATTTGATGACAAACACACAAAGAACCCAGAAAAAACATAAAAGCAAAATATAATTACACAATAAAAGTCAGGATGTGGAGCTAACCTAGGATTAAAAGCTGATGTTGGTGAGTCTTAAGCAATGATTTAAAACTTTCTCCATTGTGACTGTATTGTGTTCAGTTTGATTTGTTGAGATAACGGGCTAGTACCAGTAGAGAGAACACAAACACAGTGTCAGCATTATTTCATCCATTCAGCTTCTACTAATCAAGGCTTTCCTCCTAATACCTGAAACACTCAAACTAAGACTAAAACTACATAAAAACTCAACTAAAACTACTTCATCACTTGTTAAACTCACTAAAACTAAACTGAAAAACTAAATAAAAATAAAAACTAATGCAAATTTATAAGCTATAATAAAGCTATAATCAACTCCAAACCATCAGATTTGCAGAGAAAGTTGCACATTTTGAGTAGTAAAAGCTTGATAACGTTAACAGATTTATACACAACTATCCACTATGTGTCCTTCCACTACAGCTTAATGAGGAACTTCAGTCTGCAGACACAAAAACAGTCAATTAGACCCTAAAAAGAGTCTAACTTCATATTTATATCAGCTCAGTTTAGCTAAGTGAGACAGCTAAAGCTTCATTGTACTGTTATGTGGAACGATGCCTTCAGGGTCAGTACGGAAAACACAGTGTTTTCATGTCTACTTGTTTTAATTGAAGTCAAATATTTGCTCAGCTGTTTTTTAGGCATGAAGATTCAAATTTAGAGACACAGATGAGGCAGGTGGGTCTTCGAGCGGGTCGAATTCTTGGCTACAGACTCTGAATGAGATGTGAAGTTGTGCAGTGAATTATGGGATGGCGCTTTTGTGATGTCATCGGCTTGATCGGAGGCGGTGCCCGTGTGTAGAGTCCCGCTCTGTTATTCTAAACATCGACTCTGCTGGTAAACTAATGAAATTGGGGTTTGGGCAGCTGCTCTCTCTCTCTGTAAAACATACACACATACACACACACACACACACACACACACACACACACATACACACATACACATACACACACATATACACAAATACACACACAATCACAGAAGGAGACAGCAACCATTGAAACCTTGACATTGTGGCGCCAAAAGAGACTAAATGTTTTTTCTGTCCTGCTGAGACATTATTCCATTTATACCACTCACACACTCACACACACACACACACACACACACACACACACACACACACACACACACACACACACACACACACACACACACACACACACACACACACACACACACACACACACACACACACACACACACAGTCATTAATGACACAGAGGTCTGAGCTGAGAGCTGAAGAGTGACAGACAGCTCGTTAAGATTGTCATCATGCTGAGGCCTGGACCTTGTTAGTGCAACACACACACACTTACACACACCACACACACACACACATACACACACACACACACACATATATACAACACACACATACTTACAAAACACACTCAGAGTGTTTTTTCAGACATGCTGGGTTGAGGCCCTGGGCTTTGTTACTCAGACTGAATAGAAGACCCTGAGAGGCCTGTGTGTGTGTGTATGTGTGTGTGTGTGTGTGTGTGTGTAGCAGAAAGTGTACCTCGAACCATAAAAACCCCTGTTGTAAGATCAGATTCCAATTAATATAAAACATGCATGAAATGTATCTCTTCTAAATGATCTCAATAATCTTTAAATTCAGCTCCTGTACAGTAATCTGTGCAGTAATGTGTTTAATTAAAGAAGCTTCAATAATATTATACTTTATTGTTCCTTAAAGTGCAGTTACCCCGGCAACAGTCATCCAAAATAAGGCTGAATACATACAGTGTATTAAGTACATAAAACCAATTCAGTGTGAATTTATTTAAGTTAACATGAACCCTGAAAATCTGCAACTATTTAATGTATTAATTAATTAAGACAGCTAGAAGAGAAGAATGAACATGGCTGTTCCTATAAAATGATTTTGATTTAATATAATTTATTTTATTGGTAGCCTATTTATTTTAATGATTTATCTGTGAATTTAATACATTTAATTTAATTCCATTTACGTGTGTGAATTTGGGGGTTAAAAATGTGCACATGTGGGTTTTTAATAAGATGGTTTTTGATTATTTTTAGACTTAATTTGGACTAAAATTTGAATATTTACAATTCAACAAAAATATAACAAGAAGTGTCAGTATTTATCAGTCAGAATTGTATTTGAAAATGTTATTTATATTAAACTACAACTTTATACTAAAATACTATTTATATTTACACACATTATATTGTTTATTTATATTTTAGGTAATTTATTTTTTAAATTCCAGATTTATTAATCTAATTAATTTCATCTGATTTATTCTAATTATATTGAGTTATCTCTTAAACCCTTTATATATTTTTAACTAATTAGTATTTGTTATTTTATTATTTTTTTTAGATACATTTAATTTATTGATTTTATTTCTTATATATTTTGTCTTTCATAGTTTTTGTTTTATTATATAATATAATATGATATATAATATATAATATTATATATTTAAATTATTTTACCTTGTTTTTATTTGAACTTTGTGCATATTTATTCATGTATACAACGCTGGAAGAAGACTGTGATGATATAGTGTGAGAGCAGTTTAGACCTGAGTTAACCTCTGATGTTTAAATTAACTTGTTTTAAAACTTAAACAGATCACAGTGAATAAACCTCATGTTTGACTTCTCAGTGTGTAAAACTACAAACTGTATATCCACAGTTATAATCTATTAATAATCAGTAAAATGCCTTCAAAAATAATTTACAGTGAATCCAGAGTCTCCATGAATCAGACCATAAATAAATACTCATTTTTATACAGTAAAGAAAAAAGAAAAAGAAAAAACACACAAACAAAAGACAAAAACAGGAAATAAAATTAAAAATACCCAATAAAATAGAATATAATAAAGAAGTCACTATAAAATAAAGCGATTAAAACCAGAATTGTGAGGTGGAAAAGCAAAACAAAGATAATAAATAAAATAAAATAAAATATAATTAAATAACTGAAGAGAAAATGTGATGAAGTAAAACCTTAAGACATTAATGGTGGAAAACCATGAGGAAATATAAAGATAATAAAATAATAGAATAAAAAAGAATAAATAAATAAGATAATAGAATAAAATAAATGTCGAGCTTTTTCTCAGCAAACGAGGATTCTACATTTATAATAATAATAATTATAAATGTGAGTTTTCATTGGCTGAAATCACAATTTCTTTGGACTTTTTTTGTTTAGTTTTGAGATTTGAGAGATCAAATAACATATTTTAATTCTTGGTTACTAAACTGAGAAAGTAGATTAATTAAATTCCGACATGAAACATACAAAATAATTACACAACTGATCAGAAACTAAAAAACGAATGAAATAAAATCAATAATTAAATAATATATTCAAATAACAGCGATGTGAAGCAGAGAAAATACTGAGGTTTGTGAGTATATGACCCAGCACATGCTCGGTATTTTCTTACTCATTTACTACTGAAGTGATTCATTGATTAGCAGGAGTCGTTTTCAATCGATCAATGAATTAATCAGCTAATTAATCAACTGATTGTTCAAGTTTCAAGGTGTGTGTGTGTGTGTGTGAGAGAGAGAGCATTAGGTAGTTTATAGACACACACTCACATATTATTCATCTTCTATCTCACAGTCTGACACACACACACACACACACACACACACACACACACACACACACACACACACACACACACACACACACTGGTGTACACTAACAAAGGACCTCTCTCTCTCTAATTGGATTGAGACATCAGGACGTGTCAATCAAACATCTTTACAAACCGACAATCTCTTCAAAAAGCCATTATGTACACCAACGGACCCCGGGGGCCGGTTCACACACACACACACACACACACACACACACACACACACACACACACACACACACACACACACACACACACACACACACACACACACACACACACACACACACACACGGTGAGAAAGGCAAGGAAGGTAATAATTAGTTGTTGGTGGTTTGATGGGTGCTCCTGACACCTCCTGCTCCTGAAAATGTTCTCACAGCTCTCGGCCTGTGTGTGTGTGTGTGTGTGTCTATGTGACACCCCGTCCTGTCCCGTCTCACTACCCAGAAGCCTCCTCTGGCCTCGAGTCAACAGAGAGGCTGACGGTTGGTTTCCTGTCTCTGTCGAGGGAATCGAACCTGTAACCCTGAAAGGTGTGTGTTTGTGTGTGTGTGTGTGTGTGTGTGTGTGTGTGTGTGTGTAAACTCATGCAGGGTTGGCAGGTGTAACATCCATTAAATGATCAGCAGCGTTTACAGCAACAACAGGCAGACGTGTGTGTGTGTGTGTGTGTGTGTGTGTGTGTGTGTGTGTGTTTGTGTGTGTGTGTGTGTTTGTTTCCCATCTTGATTTTTTTTTCCCTCTTTCGTCACGAAACTGAAAACAATAGTTTATTGAACTTTTACATACTGTTCATATTCTGACTCATAAATAATCTTTACACAATTCACATTCATAAATCCTGCATCACTCATTAATACACATTTGATTAATCTTACGGGAAAAAGACTTTCACAATCACTGTTTTATGCTCCAGGAGAACATTTTATAGAATATGAAGAATACAAAAACATATTTTAATGCTGATTTTGGTCAAATTTGTACACTTGCATAGATAAAATGTGTATATGGTGTTTTTATAGCATTTCAGTACTTTTTTTTTAGTGATTTCTGGACAGATTTCTGTAGAGATGAAGCTAAATTCAGGCAAAGATTAGCAGGTTTCTCTCCTCTGGATTTTAAAGACCTCATGACGACACCTCGAGCTCCTTCCCCTTCTTAGTGTCAGCTTACATTTTTAGCTCCACTGGAAGGTTAGAGTACTAGGCTTTGTCCGAAATCCCTCCCTATTTATTATATAGCTCTCTACATTTACCCTCTGCCATTGAATGTGCCTGTCTGAATGCTGAGTGTGTAAATATCTCCTCAAATATTCCACCATGGAATAAAAAAGTAGCGTCCATAGCATGTACATTACTTTCTTTTTTTTTACCCATCTTTTTTTAAATTCATGTGTATATACGTATATATATATACACATATGTATCAAACAAAACAAAAACAAACCAACAAATTAAACAAAATAGCAACAACACAACATCTGAAGTTCATTCAGCATTAACTAACATTTTGAATACTAAAGGCCTGAATACTAAACCAAGCTCCTAATCATAGCTGCTTAAGACCAGAAAGTAAAGGCCTGTTGTAGTTGTAGTTGTTGGTGTGGACGGACCTTTCCTCTGACTTTACGCTGTGATTGGTCGGCTGTGCAGCAGTAAGAAAGGAGCCAGTATCCTAACAGCACTATTTCAGTCCTGTTTAATGTGAGCAGCGGTTTGTAACTCTCAAAATATCCTGAGACTGTCTGGAAATGTACGACTTTATCTCCGTATTTAAACACATCACCACCTCTCTCTGTGACAGAACATCAACCAACCATGAATCAACCTTTAGGACAGAATTTATGTTTTTCTTCAATTAGTGGAATGCAATTTAGACTTGATTTCTTAAGTAAGTCTAAAGTTGAGTCAGCTGATCTGCAGGCTACCTCATTACTAACAGACACATTCTCATGGCACCAGATGACTAAATATGTGACTTGCTAACGATGTCGTGCTGTAACGAGCTGATGAGGGAAAGAGTTTTTAAATGCTGCAGTAACCTGGTGGAAATATACATCAGAGACGAGATTGTAAGTCATGTTTTATATCTTCACTGTCCTCATTTGACCAAAGAAAGTCTCCTGAGTTTGACTAACTAGTTAGAAGTGATCTCAATAGATTATAAACTGGTATTTAAAACTTACAGGGAAATCAGGAAACACTGAAAAATGAATTTTCCAAACACTATAAAAAGGTAAATAAGACTTTTACCTGAAAGAACAATGGATTACAGTTCATCTTGATCTGCAGCTCATAGTGCGTTTTTAACTCAGTCCCTTTTATAAAGCAATGAATTACAGTTGTACCTTTTCCTTTTATGCACATTTTAAAGTATCTTTTAACTCATATTTTTACATTCAATATATTTAGAATTACAGCATTCTTATAACAATTACACACATGTGTCTTCAAATGAATCTGATGTCCTATAAGTTTTAAGTGTTTTTCTTGTGTGAAGCAGGACAGAAATTAAGTGTAAATACCTTTCTATTAGATATATTATTATATGATATGAGTATGCTATCCAGTCTGAATGTCAGCCATGCAGACAGTGTGACACTGAGATAGATAATAGTTAAGATAGATTCAGTGCAGTTCACTTCCTTGCAGCCGGGGGCGACGCTTAGCGCGTTGAAACCAAACACGCCGCCTTACATCACTCAAACAACATGTGACACACAAACTAGCAGCTGCAGACGTGTTTCCTAACAGCCTGTCACAGAGCATCTGCTCACAGGCTCATACTGCTGCTGCTGCTGCTGCACAGTATACAGCGAGGCAGCGAGGCAGCGAGCCTGCCGGAGGGGTCGAGGGTTCGATTCCTTCTGCAGAGCAATGTCAAAGAAAACTGGGAGAGATTTATAGAAACTCAACTTCCTGTCACAGTTTGGTTCAGTAGTCTGACTCCTGCTGAAATTAAGACTACATCTAAAATGATTGGCCCCTCCCTCAAATCTCTTTAACCCTTACACACT
Organism: Scomber scombrus; assembly: GCF_963691925.1. Lineage (NCBI taxonomy): Eukaryota > Metazoa > Chordata > Actinopteri > Scombriformes > Scombridae > Scomber > Scomber scombrus. The sequence continues at coordinate 1,117,292 of NC_084988.1, read as the reverse complement.
GTTCAGGTTAAATTTGACCCGACTCCAGCCGAGCTTCTTTGACTTTTAGTGTTACGTCCTTGTTAGAATAGAATAGAAAATAATATCTTTTATTGTTATTGTACAACAGGCGTCACAACGAGATTGGTGAAAAAGTCAAAATAAGTATTATACATATAAAATACTATAAAATACTTTAAGAGCTATTTACACACACACACACACACACACACACACACACACACACACACACACACACACACACACACACACACACACACACACACAATTGCACACCTCGCACATTTTGCACATGTTACATTGAGGTAGATGTTGGATACTGTTAGGTGCATTAGTTGTGTGATGGTTAACAAGGTGCTGTGAGGTTAATTGTTCAGGAGCCTGATTGCCCAAGGGTAAAAAAGAGGACACACACACACACAGGGTTTACACTACACTAAGATATCAATCAATCAATCTTTATTTATATATCATCTCAAGACACTTTACACATAGAACCAAACTCTTCAACCGTCATTTTAAAGAGACTCAACATTCCCACATGAGCAGCACTCCCTTTAACAGGAAGAAACCTGTATTAAAGGTTCTTTCTGGATCATCCAAACACCTGATTATTTCATTTCATTTAATATTAAAATACAGGAAAAGATTCACAGTAACATTACAGTTAGATATAAACAGCAGGTTCTGTTCTGCAGCTCATAAAAGACTGAAACACATTATAATAAAACATAAAACAGAAAGAAACAGAGTCTATAGAGCAGGTCTGAAGAGGAGCGAGGTGGTGTATGTGAGGTTAAATCAGTGATTGCAGGTTCATTCACAATGAATTATTATATAACTTGATCAATACTATACTGATGATATCTGACCATATGGGAAACAGTTGACATGTAGATCGTATAAAACATATTTTACAGTCTTGCTATTGGTTTAATGGTTTTAGTTAGGAGACAGTAGGATATTATTAAAAGAGTGATTACATGTAGAGATGTGTTTGAGACAGTACAGGTGAGATATGATCTGATCTTATTACATTTCTTTTTGAGCTTCTTTGTTAAATTATGAATTGTGCTTTTCAGATGTGACTCGAGGAATATTCTGAGAGTTCCTGTGATGGTTCGTGTGTTTGACTTGCAAAATAATTGGGGTCAGAGGTAGAAAAATTAGTTTTCTGAAGATGATGAAAACATTAATTCAGTTTTCTTGACACTGGTAGTCACATAATTACATTTAGATTATATCGTGTACAGAGTGAAGTACATATTAACTTATATATATGTCTGTATGTTTGCATCTGTGCTTTTTCGTGTGTTAATATGTCATAATGTGTATGTGCTGCTATGCTTGTATGACACATTTATATCTGTGTGTGTGTGTGTGTTTGGGCCACCTGCTGTGTGTATGCCTGTTCAGCTGCTCTCCCACTGAGTCTGCAGCCAAATAATACTTCATTAAAATACCAATAAATACTCCAAAAAATCACTCAAACACCCACGGAGAAAGAAACTTAATTAAAATACCAATAAGCAATTAACTTTAATTTCATCGCCCGATAAATAACCAACTTCATCAAAATACCAGCCAGCAGCCGACTTCATTCAAGGAAAAGTGTGTTGGGAAGAGTGTGTTGGTGCAGTTTGTGTTTGTGCAACATCGTACTGAGTGTGTGTGTGTGTGTGTGTGTGTGTGTGAGAGAGAGATTTACATGGTAATAAGCCCCCGGGGCCTCGATGTGGAAGTTTCTCTCGCCGAAAGATCCGTTTTATTCTTCCTCCATTCGTCCCACGTTCATCTCACAGCTGGACTTTTGTCTCTCTACGTCGCCTCCTCTCCTCTCCTCTCTTTCTGTCTTTCATTCACTCTTCCTCTCTCTCTCTCTCTCACTCTAACTCTCTCTCACATGCTAATCCGGATCGAGCGATTGGCTGGTTTGGAGGAAACGGAGAGAGGAAAGATAAAATCGACAAAAAGACTGAATCTATAAGCGCTACTACATGAGAATATGAAAGAGAGAGAGAGAGAGAGAGAGAGAGAGAGAGATGTATAAATGAAGGAAAAAACATATATTTACATGTTTGTTTCAGGCTCACTAGCTTTACATTGTGGAGAGAAATGTCAAACTCTGATAATTTAATATCAATAATGTGAGAAATGAGTTGGACAAACACGCTGAGGAGAAATCTGAACTACATGAAGAGCCAAACCAAAACTTCCTGTTTCTGTTCCAGAAGTAAGAAACATAAATAATAAAAATCCAGCCTTGAAACAGCAGCTTACTCATCAGTACGTAGATAAAAAAGGTCATTTTTCACAAATGAGCTAATACTGTTCTACACAGTTGAGTTTATCATTTAATATTTATTTAAAGCATTTCCATTTTTTCACAGCCTTTATTGAACAGTATCAGATATGATAAATACTCACTAGCGATCAGTCATGCTGTAGTCTACACAGTCTATACAGTATGTTCCATATTCTCTGCCCTACTCCACCAGTGTCTCCTTCCAGTAAACCACTTCTAATCAAGTTGCCCTGACGTCTGAGCTGGTATGAGTCCTAAGCAGTGTTGGGAAAGTTCCCTTTCTACATGAACTAGTTCAAAGTTCAGTTCACACATTTTAAAATGAACTAGTTCAGGTCATAGTTTATAATTCTACATTTTTAACTAAGTTCACAGTTCCATAAATGAACTAGTTCATAGTTCTTTTTTTTCAATATGTTGCTGCAATGATTGCCACAGCTCATATAGAACCACAGACAGCAATTATTTGATCAGTTTTAACAATGAAACTATGCGTCAGATTTCTAAATAGTTTTTAGTAATCATATGAAGATGCCGTATTAATGGTGGAGGCAGAGTCTGAGGTAGTGCTGCTCATAGACATATATACATGGGTTAGGGTTAGTATACATGTCTATGGTGCTGCTCATAGACATATATACATGGGTTAGGGTTAGTATGTCTATGGTGCTGCTCATAGACATATATACATGGGTTAGGGTTAGTATATATGTCTATGGTGCTGCTCATAGACATATATACATGGGTTAGGGTTAGTATATATGTCTATGGTGCTGCTCATAGACATATATACATGGGTTAGGGTTAGTATACATGTCTATGGTGCTGCTCATAGACACATATACATGGGTTAGGGTTAGTATGTCTATGGTGCTGCTCATAGACATATATACATGGGTTAGGGTTAGTATATATGTCTATAGTGCTGCTCATAGACATATATACATGGGTTAGGGTTAGTATATATGTCTATAGTGCTGCTCATAGACATATATACATGGGTTAGGGTTAGTATATATGTCTATGGTGCTGCTCATAGACATATATACATGGGTTAGGGTTAGTATATATGTCTATGGTGCTGCTCATAGACACATATACATGGGTTAGGGTTAGTATATATGTCTATGGTGCTGCTCATAGACACATATACATGGGTTAGGGTTAGTATATATGTCTATGGTGCTGCTGCCTTCATTTGTTTTTGCCTCCATGCTTCGCATATTGATGATGCATGCAGCGGTGCGACTCTGTGGTGGCTGCTGTTACCAGATTGGGTTCCGCTACATATTAAGGCTGTTTACGGTGTGTTTTAGCCGGGTTTTCTCTCTTGAACAAGTTAAACTGTGAGAGAGCGCTACTACCCGAGCTGCTGTGTTGGTACATTTTTATGGGTGTATTTTTCTCTGCCCACAAACAAATCATTGTTTAATTTAGTTAAAATGAGGAGAGTTTCAGCTTCTGGTAGCTGTTGTAATGGATGAGGAGTTATACAGGAAGTAAACTCAACAAACGTTGCTGCTCTGAAACATAAGCAATAAGCCTGGTTCCTCTACTGTAATGTGAATACACTGTAATGGAGGGAGGGGGGAGAACAGGAAGGAGGATGGAGACACACACACACACACACACACACACACACACACACACACACACACAGAATATACGCTGTTATATTCCCCGGTGTCAGAGGAACATTGAAAGTGTGAGGAAATAACAAGGGTCATTTAATTTGACTTCCAGCGGATCACAGCTCGCCGACACGGGCTGATAATCAACTCCCCACACTTTTTACATGGAAAGAGAGAGAAAGAGAGAGAGAAGGAGAAAGAGAGGGACTTTCGAGGGGTGACGGACGAGTGCAGCTCATCTGAGGTGGCAGAAGATAATGAAGCTCGGCCGTCTCCTGTGTTTGCAGCCAGGCCAACAGGTGGAGCCCACACTCTGAGAGCAGCAGGGTTACCTGGAGGTTCACAATACAGACACCAAACCAACTAAAAAACCCTTTTCTTTAGTACACCTCATGAAGCAAATACTAACTTATGAATTAAATCAACAGTCCCACTGATTAAACGACAAATTAAACTGTAAGTGCTCTCCAGAATGACTCTTACAAGATTTTACGCCACTTAAACTCTTAAATCAGGAGGTTAAAGCTGCTGTAATTCATGTTTTTTATATTAGTAATGGGTCAAGTGAGTTGGTAGAGAGCAAAAAGAGAGTGAATATTGGATTTATATTCACCAGGTGAACAGAAACGTGTCTCCAGATGTGTCTGCTGGATGTGAAAATAAGCAATAAGTTTAATATATCAACTTCATAAAGTGGAAATATGTCAATACATGATAGTAAATTGAATATCTTTAGATTTTTGTAAATATAGTAACAGATTAAATGGTTAAAATCAGTGATATCTTCTGCATCTGGAGGGGTGCATCCCTGTTTCTTGAAATATATTATTGTATGTCTTCCTGCAGCAGAACCTTCTGCAGTGTTTTTGACCACTTTTTGACAATAATCAAACATTTGTTGATTGCAATGTCTCAAATGTTTGGATTTGAAGCTTTTCTGCATCGTATAGTAAATTGAACAACTTTATTGGATACAACGAGACATTGGAAGACCTCACAATGGGCTCTGAGATATAATAACAGCCATTTTTCCTTTTGATAATAATAATCAGACATTTCTTGATTGCAGCTTGTTGAATGTTTTGCATTTGAAGCTTGTCTGCATCATAGTAAATTGAACAACTTTATTGGATAAAACGAGACATTGGAAGACATCACAATGGGCTCAGAGATATAATAAGCAATTTTCACTCATTTCTAACTATTTATAGATAAAGAATTATAGAATAACCCACATCTATTGTAGTATTTTCTGTGTAGTAGTATTTTCTTTTCTGTGTCACACATGATAGTAAATTAAATATATTTAGATTTCAGTTAATTGGACAAAACAAGATTTTTGAAGATGTATCAATGGGCTCTGAAAAGTAATTATGTTTTTTAAAATGTTTTTTTTACTAATTTCTTACTATTTATACATAAAACTGAGTTTAAATCAAATCTTTTGTTGTATTTCATCACATTTAAAAAAAGCAATTTATTCCAATCAGATTACTATTTATTTAAATCACTGTCATAATAAAAAATCACCCGGTTAAGAGCTATATCTGCTGTTAAAACAAAATATGTTTCTTTAAATATATCATATAACTGTATTTTCTTATTTCCTGTCGTGGTCGGTGGTCTCCTCCAGCTGCAGGACCCTCTCCGGTGTCTCTGCCACCTTTATTCTTCAGAGTGTGATGGGTCTCAGTGGGGCCCCCGGAGCACGTCGCTGTGTGACAGATAGACTGACAGATCCATCTATGTGAGAATGTAGAATAATACAACCTGTGTGGACGGAGTCATCACACACGCTCCATAGGAAACAGGGACTATGTGACGGCAGGAATGTAGATAAGGAGGTTATGTGCGAGGACCAATTTATTTTTCTTGGCAGGGTGGGAAGGCCACTGAGACGCATTTCACATGTCTACCTGACAGCAGAAGTCTCAATAATGAAATCCTCTCTAACTGTATTTAGATCTGGAGACAGTCAGGTCCAATAAGGTGACACGTAGGATGATCTGTGTGTGCTGCCTCGATCATCATCATCATCATCGTTGGTTCTGTTTTTGCATTTTCCAGCTTCTGTTTATTCCTCGGATGTTTGTCGGTGTGCAGAGGGTTTGTTTTCACATGCAGGAGGTGGTGGTGACGTTCAAAACAAGACAAATACGGTGTTTGTGGAATGATCAGCTGTGACTCCTTCACTGTGGACTTGTACCGGGAGGCTCGAGTGTTATTGTGGCACCCTGGACATTTTAGGGGCTAAGATTAGATGAAATTGCTATTGTAGTAGTTTGTGTCATTACTTTGGCCCCCCCACGTTATTTCTCCGGTTATTATTATTTAAAAAACTTTGCGTCACTTTTAAATAAAGGGAAAACTCACTTGATTTCACCTGAAGTATTTGATGAGCGATATTCAGTTTCACCAGTAGGGGGCAGTAGCTGAAATCAGTCAGAATAGCAGCAAGACTGTCTATTTGTTGTGTTTAGATTAGTGCACAAGCGACACATACATTCATGTTAACTTTATTTACATTTGCGTTGTCACACTCTGTGTTAGTTTGATTTTGTACAAGATGATAAATGTTAGACGATAAGGCAGCTAACTAAGGAGAATAGCTTTCATTGGGAATGTAGATATGTCGAGCACGATAGTTGTATGGCTTTAAGGTAATGTTGGAGACCATGACCTGATAATTGTATTATTGTATTGTATTATTGTTATTACTGAAATGTAAAGTGCTGTCTATAGTATAGCTTTACCAGACAGTTTCAGTTTCAAAAACATTTTTTTTATTTGTAGTTCTCAGGTACACCAATACTCAACTAAGACCAATCAATAACCTATACTTATCAACATACCATACATCTCATAATTTTCAACAAGATAACGTGGAGTCCGGTTATGGAACAGAAATTTGCATTTACTTACTGCTTCTCTCTCTTTGCCCAGATACAAAACTTAACTCAAAAATGCTCTCATTACAAAAGATTGTAGTACATCATTCTTATGTACTTATAAGTGAGGGTTTTAAGATAAGCCCAGAGTGGGTTTCTACCTCACCTGCATTATGTGTTTTATTTTTATTTGTGTGCAAATAAACCAATAAACCAATAACCAATTCTAATGTAAGATGATGTACAGAGAAAATACTGGTTTCAGTCCATATTGGCAGCACTAACAGTAAGTAGTATTGCAGTTTGTGAACAGGCTGCACATCTCATTTTGTATTATTACTCATTCCTTTCATATGTATTTAAACTGACAGTTGTATTTATATTGTTTATTGAATTATGTTCGGCTGTAATCCTTGTTTATGTTGGGAGGAAGTTAGCCCGGTAGTAGCCGAAGACTATACTCCTTCTAGACTTTGTTGTTTCCAGTACGATAAAATCTTCTGGCGCCTGGATGAAAAGTGTCTTCATTCAGTTTGTTACATTATGTTGGGACATGTGTGGAAGAAATACTCAGCTCTTTTATCTTTTTAAGTAAAAGCAGAAATACCACAGTGTAGAAGTACTCTGTTACAAGTAAAACAAACAACAGTACATTAAACATCAAAAAATAAGCAACACAGAGAAATAGAATATTAAGTTAGTACAACAGTAGAATAGATAAAACATCAGTGCAGAAGTTGACATGATTTAATAGTCACTATGAGACTGAATATGCCAGTTGTAATAGGTGTGTTTTAAGGCGGGAATTAAAGGTTTAAAGCTTGAACTTAAGTAAAATCAGAAAAGTGTCTAATATCTTTATTTCTTTATAATATCAGTATAATATCAATGAATTTTAATTATAGGGGCCTTTCAAAGCACTCACCTTTATATCTACAGCGGGAGGGGTCGTCTTCCATGGGGCCCAATATGTTTCTACAGTAGTAGTAGTAGTAGTAGTAGTAGTAGTAGTAGAGAGGGACTTGTACCTTTTTTGAGTTATTCAGTTGGTTGCAATCTGCAAACTTGCCACTAGATGTCACTAAATCCTAAACACTGGTCCTTTAAAAGGTGTGTTTTTAACAACAGCAGGTGGTGTAGTTATTCCATGAAGTGGGATTTAACACAGACCTTCTTTTGTCTGTTTTTAAAAAATATTTATTGTAGTTGTTGTAACGACAAAGGTCAACTGTGGGGACTAAATGGTGGATTTTGTGGTTCTGTGGCACACATCTTTACAATAGACTGTGAATAACCTGTGAGTGTGTCAGGTGTCCCATATGAACAGTCAAGGAGGTTTTCCTCTCTAATCATTCCTCCTGTTCATACTGACTATTAAAGTATCTCCTTTAAATGTGCTTCCAATGTAAAGTGATGGAGGACAAAATCCACAGTCATTTAAAAGTAGATGATCAGCTTCTATTGACCTTCATCAGTGTGAGTTAGTCATATCAAGTGATATCTGACACATTTACAGTCTTTTTAGCATCAGATTCCCTCTTAGTGTTTCCCTGTTGAGCTGTGGTGGAAGTATAGTAACAAAAATACTTTGCTACTAAAAACACTGTAACGTTGAAACTTGGAAGATGAAGATTTGACTAATTTGGACGCTGAAGCTTCATATTAGCTTCAGATCAACTTTTAAATAAAGAAGAAGGACTTCAGGGCTGAAATGATCACTGATCCTTTTTTAGATCTGCAGGATTCAGGAGTGAAGGTTCCCCACCAACAACACCTTATATAGAAGCTTAATGTTGGGATTTTACTTTAATTTTACATTATATGGAGTTAGAAGTTGTGTCCTTTCAGTCAGTGTTTAATATGTGAAGTACTGTAGATCAGTGTTTGTAACAGATGACAGACACTTGCAGCTGTCATTGTAAGTGCATTATGAAGGGATCTTCTAATGGTCAGTATGAACAGGAGGAATCATTACAGTAAACATTATGAAGGGATCTTCTAATGGTCAGTATGAACAGGAGGAATCATTACAGCAAGAAACACACACTATGTTCAAATGGGCTCAAGGTTTGGTAGCTGGCTTGTTTTGCAGAGAGTGGACAGTCTTATCTCTGCAGAATGTAATTAAAAAGTAACTTCCTGCACTTTACACCCTTTATAATGTCTAAGTAGATTTCTGCAGAAAGAGACACATTCATTGGGTTTGCTTCACTGTCTGAAGGCCTTTTTCTACTTCGACTACATTGTGTTTTGTGTGTTTCCAGCCCTGAAGAATCCTCCTCTCTCCGTCTCCTCCCACACCGACACGTCTAACACCCCGTCGTCTTCGAAAAAACAGCTTCACGTAATTATCCCCGCTGCACCAAAAAAAGGCTGTTTCTCCTTTTTTTTTCTTACAAGAAATTGCGCCGTATCGCTGAAAATCCATTGAGCACTTCAAACAAAAACGAGTAAAAGCAACTGTGGCTGTGGCCTGGATTCCTACACACACACACACACACTGTCCATTGTCTTGTCATCCATTATCAAAGCCAACAGTGTGTGTGTGTGTGTTTTTTTTTTTTTTCTTTCCTCCTGAGTGTGTTTTGTGGTGGCGGTGGAGCCGACACCCAGTGGGAGAGCCCGCCTGCCTGCAGAGGGACAGATGGGTGTAATTATGTTATTTTTACCTCCTCCAGGAGCTGGCTGCCAGCTCTGGGAAATTAGCATCACACCTGTGTGTAATTGGCTAAATTAGCTTGTCGAGCGGCAGAGCTGAGACAGAGGTGGACGATAAGGTGTGTATGTGGCTTGATGTGTGTGTGTGTGTGTGTGTGTGTGTGTGTGGGAGGCAGGTAAAATCAAAGAGAGGAGTTGTTTAGTGTGTGTCGGAGATGAGGCTGTCAGGGGAGCGAGATGTCACACCTGGAATGGAAAATGTCACCCGGCAGCTTTCCACACACACACACACACACACACACACACACACACACACACACACACACACACACACACACACACACACACACACACACACACACCAGAAAGACACTTTAAAGGACAAACTCTGCGAGAAAGACACAAAACAAACAGCACACACAAGACAGACAAACAAAAACAGAGGAGGACATAAACACACAAACACAAAACAGAGGCGCAGGAAGCAGGGACCATACATAAAATGACAAACACACACACACACACACCCACACACACAGCGTTTTACTAATCAATTTAATTTCTCTCCTTGTGATGTAGAATCATGTGTGATCTCCAGCCTTTCTTCACTGGTTACCCGTCAGATATACAGAATTGATTTGAGTACTGCATGAAAAATCCTCCTACAGTAAAAGTATTATGAGTGATGTAGTCTGCAGTATTACAGTAAAAGTACTGCAGTATTATGAGTGATGTAGTATGCAGTATTACAGTAAAAGTACTGCAGTATTATTAGTGATGTAGTATGCAGTATTACAGTAAAAGTACTGCAGTATTATGAGTAATGTAGTATGCAGTATTACAGTAAAAGTACTGCAGTATTATTATGTGAACTTTGTGGTGTTTCAGGAGGAAAACTGCCTCTAATAAATTCTCATTGTAGTTTCACATTTTCTCCACAAGCTTTGAATGAGAAGAAAACACTTTGATCACTGTTGATAAAAATCATCTTTATTGATTATTGAAGCTTCAGATTGTTCACACATCCAATCAGTAAAGTGTGATCAATGATTTCATGTTCAGATTGACTTCATCCACACAGTCAGTTAGTTTAACCCAGAATGTCAGCTATGTACAAGAACATCATTAATGATTATTATCATGATCATTACAATTTGATTGAACATTTCTTTATGAATTTACAAAGTGATGAGAACAAAATATCTGTGATAGAGGAAGTTCTGCTGTTTTCTCTGTTTGAGAAAAAACAGACACAAATACATCAATACAAACATGAAACTAACATTTAGAACAAAGAGAAGTTCATATTTTCATCTGAAGAAATGTCAGTGAAGGTTAAAAACATGGTGATGAGCAGTGAGAGACTCCATGGATAAAAACACACAGGAAAAAGTCACATTTAAAGAAACTGATAATATCAACAATACATACATAAAGTTTAAAAAAGTGTTGAATATCCAGCTGATCTCTGAGCAGCTCAGAAACATGGAGACAAAAACATGAAGAATTACAACATCTTACACATGAAGTCTGAAATGACTTTTGTCTATTTCAATTTACACAACTCAGCTGTGGATCCAAAAAAACCAACACAAAGTCCAGCATAGAGAGGCTGAATGAATGTGGTCTGGACTCTTTGGAGGAGAGTCATGGTTTCAGAGACTCTGTAGAAGGACAGAATACCTGCTCTGTGATCCAGGTACACTCCGACTCTGGAGGAACCAGGACCTGAGACGGGAGTTTTAATGTTGTCGAACCAAAATTCATACCTGTCAATGCAACAACGTAAAGACCAAGATTTCTCACTATGTGCAAATACAGATTCACTTCCTGCTCTGCTGATATTCTTGTATGCGACTGCTACATGAACTCCCCATCCTCCTCTCCACTCCACCTCCCAGTAACAACGTCCAGTCAGACTCTCTCTACTCAGGACCTGAAGATAATCAGTGAATCTGTCTGTGTGACTAGAATAAGACTGTGGTTGACTCATCCATGTTACTTTTCTGTTCCCTTCAGATAATAGCAGCTTTTTGTTTGCTGTGTTTGGATCCAGAGTGATTTCACGTGAATATTTTAAGAACTCAGCTCTGGTCTTGGGCTCTGGTTCTGGTTCTGGTTGTGACAGTAAAACGTCCACTTCAGTCTCTGTCAGTGAGATGTTTGTCCATTTGTCCCTCAGGATGTCCTGTAGTAGATCTCTGAGCTCTGACACAGCTGCTGTCACATCCTCAAAGTATCTCAGAGGACGGATATTGATGCTGGATGGGTCTGTAGGTTCACTGAGTTGTGACACTGAGGGGTAGTTGTGTAGAAACTGGTTGTGATCCTCTGTGTGTGAGAGCTGCTTCAGTTCAGCGTCTTTCCTCTTCAGCTCAGTGATCTCCTGCTGCAGCTTCTCCTGAAGCTCTTTGACTCCACTCACTTCAGTTTCCTGCTGGGATCTGATCTGCTGCTTCACATCAGAGCTTCTTTCCTGGAGGAGACGTATCAGGTGAGTGTAGATCCTCTCACTGTCCTCCACTGCTTTATCAGCAGAGAGACTGACTGCCTCCACCTCCAGTTGAAGCAGCTTCACATCTTTCTCTCTGTTCTGGATTCTCTGCTGGATGTTTAGTCGACTCACCTCGAGCTCTCTCTGCCTCTCAGTCCTTTCTGCTGCAGCTGGGACTGTGTCGTGGCCTTTATGATCCTCCATAGCGCACAGATAACAGATACACTTCTTATCTGTACGGCAGAATATCTTCATCACCTCATCATGACGAGAGCAGATGTTCTCCTGGAGCTTCTCCGAGGGCTCCACCAGCTTGTGTTTCTTTAATTTGGTTGATTCAAAGTGAGACTGGAGGTGATTCTCACAGTAAGACATCAGACACGTCAGACAGGACTTGAAGGCTTTCAGCTTCCTCCCAGTGCAGACATCACAGGCCACATCTTCAGGTCCAGCATAGCAGTGATCAGCAGGAGCTGCTTGGAGTCCAGTCTTCTTCAGCTGCTCCACTAAAGCTGCTAACATGGTGTTTTTCTTCAGGACAGGCCTCGGTGTGAAGGCCTGTCTGCACTGAAGGCAGGCGTAGATCCTAATCTGATCCTCACAATCCCATAATCCTTTAATACAGCTCAGTAGCTGTGTCCACAGGAAATAGTCACTGGCTCCTTCAGTAGACCCTGACAGATCAAACAGCTGATTATTTCTCGGTCCAGCTGATCTTTCTGCGCCATTTCAGCTCTCAGAGGCAACGACTGTCTGAGCTTCACTTCCTGATAAATTTAATATGTTTTAACTCTCATCTGAACAACATGTGATTCAGTTGTAAATGCAGCCTGACAGCTGTGTGCTACGTCACATGTTGGTTACACCCATCTACAAACTGTAAATCTGAAGGGAGAGAACAATGAAATATGATAAATGTTGACCTTTGACAGTCAGATTATCCTCTGTAGAAACTGTCAGCAGCAGTACTGGAAGAAGTACTCAGATACTGTACTGCAGTAAAAGTACTAATACAGAAATGTACAAATACTCCATTACAAGCAGAGGTAGGCTGCTTTAAGGAAGTCTTTCCCGCAGTTAGCACTTCTATATTAGATATGATCTATGGTCTTTAGTAAAAGGATATTTACAGTCTTTTAAGGTAGCTGTAATTAAACCTCTTCTTAGGAAACCTACTCTTGATTCAGAAGTTATAGCCCACTATGGTCCGATACCTAACCTCCCCTTTCTCTTCAAGATCCTTTAGAAAGCAGTTGCCAATCAGCATTACAATCTACATAGTAATAGTTTATTTGAGGATTTTCAGTCTGGATTTAGAGCTCATCATAGCACAGAGACTGCACTGGTAAAAGTTACAAATGACCTCTTCACTTCATCAGACAATGGACTTCTCTCTGTCCTCGTCCTGTTAGATCTTAGTGCTGCCTTTGACACTATTGATCATCAAATCCTGTTACAGAGACTTCCACATTTAATTGGCATCAAAGGAACTGCATTAAACTGGTTTAAGTCCTATTTATCAGATAGATTTCAGTTTGTAAATGTTAATGATAAATCCTCTATGCACACAAAAGTTAGACACAGTGTTCCTCAGGGTTCAGTGCTTGGACCAATACTATTCACCTTATGTATGCTTCCTTTAGTTAACATTATTCGGAAACACTCAATAAATTTTCATTGTTATGTTACGATACTCAATTATATCTATCAATAAAGCCAAGTGAAAGCAACCAGTCAACCAAACTACAAACATGCCTTAAGGTTATTGTGCTTTGCCCCATACACCTTAAAAACACATTATCTAATCAATCAAACAATCAATCAATCAATCTTTATTTGTATAGCGCCAAATCACAACAAAAGTAATCTCAAGGCACTTTACACATAGAGCAGGTCTAAACCATACTCGTCAGGTTTAATTTTAAAGAGACCCAACATTCCCACATGAGCAGCACTTGGTGACAGTGGCAAGAAAAAACTCAATTTTAACGTGAAGAAACCTCAGAACCAAACTCAAAGTGGGAGAACATATGCCTCGACCGGTTGGAGTAGAGAGGAGAGAGAGAGAGAGAGGAAGGATAGGAGAGAGAAGCATATTGAAGGTCCGGGACTGGAATCTGTCATCCGGACGTCTACAGGCCCAGATTACCTGTGAGACCAGAAAGCACAGACAACTCCGGGGAAGAAGTTTAGCTTATTGATGCATTAATAGTACATGAATGTTAATGGATATAGATGGATGGAGAGAGAGAGGGAGGAGGAGAGAGAAGCTCAGTGCATCATGGGAGTCCCCCGGCAGTCTAAGCCTATAGCAGCATAAACTAGGAGCTGGTCCAGGACAAACCTGGCCGGCCCTAACTATAAGCTTTATCAAAAAGGAAAGTTTTAAGCCTACTCTTAAATGTAGAGAGGGTGTCTGCCCCCTGGACTAAAATCTGAAAGATGGTTCCATAGGAGAGGAGCCTGATAACTGAAGGCTCTGCCTCCCATTCTATTTTTAGAGATACTAGGTACCACATGTAGGCCTGCATGCTGGGATTGCAGTGTTCTGGTAGGTACATAAGGTACTATGAGCTCTTTAAGATATGATGGAGCCTGATCATTAAGAGCTTTGAAAGTGAGGAGAAGGATTTTAAATTCTATTCTAGATTTTGTCTAATGACATAACTACTCTGGATGGCATTACTTTGACCTCCAGCACCACTGTAAGGAACCTAGGAGTTATAATTGATCAGGATTTGTCCTTCAATTCCCACATAAAACAAATTTCTAGGATTGCCTTTTTTCATCTGCGTAATATTACAAAAATCAGACACATCCTGTCTCAAAATGATGCTGAAAAACTAGTCCATGCATTCGTTACTTCTAGGCTGGATTATTGTAATTCATTATTATCAGGCTGTCCTAACAAGTCTCTAAAGACTCTCCAGCTGGTCCAGAATGCAGTTGCATGCGTTCTGACAAAAACTAGAAAGAGAGATCATATTACTCCTATTTTAGCTTCACTGCATTGGCTTCCTGTAAAATCTAGAATAGAATTTAAAATCCTTCTCCTCACTTTTAAAGCTCTTAGGCTGCGTTCAGACTGCAGGCAAATCTGATTCAAATCTGATTCGTTCTCAAATCCGATTTTTAGGCCTGACTGTCCACACTGTTTTTAGCAAGTGTCCAAATGGGATTTGGCTCTGTTCAGACTGGGCCACATTAATGATCAATCTGACAGGTTGCTGTGGCAACGTCGTCGGAGCGGAGGCGTCATCTAGCGTCTATTGTGTGATGTCATATAATTGCGACAGCGACAGCAACAACAAACCCTCGAGCTTCGCTTGAACGGAGCCATCTCCCCCCAGGGATTAAGAATTTTGTTTCATCCTCTGTCCAAGGACTGATGTTTTCGACGTCCTCCATTGCCTCCATTGATATCAGCTAGCAACAACAACTGGAATAATCGCGGGTCTGGTGTTGCATAGAGTGACGTAGCGTAGAGACGTAGAGAGACGTCACGGACAGTCAAATCCGATTTGAGTGTTTGGAGCTGTTCACACTCAGACACATCTGTCCAAATGCAATTTGAAACTACTTCCCAAAGGTGGTTTCCATCTGGTTTGCAAAAATCGGATTTCATGTGATTTATGACTGTTCAGACTTCATAAGAGCCATCTGGTTCCAATCTAGATTGGCTAAAAAACGGATTTTTGCTTGCAGTGTGAACGCAGCCTTAATGGTCAGATTAACGCAATTTTTAAAAAATGTACATGTTATGTTCGGCCCTTAATCTCGTCGTGATTAATGCGTTAACGCTGACTGCCCTAATATTTTTATTATATATATTATATATTTATATATATTCTGTCTGAAATTTGGATTGCAGCAGAACCAGAATGTGTCCAGTGATTTTTTTCTGTGCAGGTTTTTCACAAAATAGGAAAACTATCCTATTTGACTTTTTTTCATTTTGCCGAGTTATCAGGAGAGGTATTGTTAATCACTGATGGTAAAAATTCTTTTTAACTTTTTGCTTCTGCTCTTAAGTACATTTCAGAGCCTGTACTTTCTTACGTTTACTTGTGTAAAGGAGTTGAATCAGTACTTCTAGTCTTTTTTCTAAACAATTATCTGAAGTTCTACTAAAGTACAGAACTTGAGTACTTTTGCCACCTCTGATCACAAATAAAAGTACTGCATGAAAAATACTACTACAGTAAAAGTACTGCAGTATTATGAGTGATGTAGTTAAAGTATTACAGTAAAAGTACTGCAGTATTATGAGCGATGTAGTATGCAGTATTACAGTAAAAGTACTGTAGTATTATTATGTGAACTTTGTGGTGTTTCAGGAGGAAAACTGCCTTTTCATAAACTCTCATTATAGTTTCACATTTTCTCCACAAGCTTTGAATGAGAAGAAAACACTTTGATCACTGTTGATAAAAATCATCTTTATTGATTATTGAAGCTTCAGATTGTTCACACATCCAATCAGTAAAGTGTGATCAATGATTTCATGTTCAGATTGACTTCATCCACACAGTCAGTTAGTTTAACCCAGAATGTCAGCTATGTACAAGAACATCATTAATGATTATTATCATGATCATTACAGTTTGATTGAACAATTCTTTATGAATTTACAAAGTGATGAGAACAAAATATCTGATGTAGGAAGTTCTGCTGTTTTCTCTGTTTAAGAAACAACAGACACAAACAAGTTCACATTTTCATCTGAAGAAATGTCATGAAGGTTAAAAACATAGTGATGAGCAGTGAGAGCCTCCATGGATAAAAACACACAGGAAAAAGTCATATTTAAAGAAATTGATAATATCAACAACACATACATACAGTTAATAAAGTGTTGAATATCGTGTCAGCTGATCTCTGAGCAGCTCAGAAACATGGAGACAAAAACATGAAGAATTACAACATCTGACACATGAAGTCTGAAATGACTTCTGTCTATTTCACTTCACACAACTCAGCTGTGGCTCCAACACAAAGTCCAGCATAGAGAGGCTGAGTGAATGTGGTCTGGACTCTGTGGAGGAGAGTCATGGTTTCAGAGACGCTGTAGAAGGACAGAATACCTGCTCTGTGATCCAGGTACACTCCGACTCTGGAGGAACGAGGACCTGAGACGGGAGTTTCAATGTTGTTGAAGTAAAAACCATACCTGTTAGTGGAATGATGTAAAGACCAAGATTTGTCATTGTTTCCAAATAGAGATTCACTTCCTGCTCTGCTGATATTCTTGTATGCGACTGCTACATCAACTCCTAATCCTTCCCACTCCACCTCCCAGTAACAACGTCCAGTCAGACTCTCTCTACTCAGGACCTGAGGATGATCAGTGAATCTGTCTGTGTGACTAGAATAAGACTGTTGTTGTTCTGTATATGTTACTTTTCTGTTCCCCTTAGATAATAACAGACCTGTGTTTGCTCTGTTTGGATCCAGAGTGATTTCACGTGAATATTTTAAGAACTCAGTTCTGGTCTCGGGCTCTGGTTCTGGTTGTGACAGTAAAACGTCCACATTAGTCACTGACCATGAGATGTTTGTCCATTTGTCCCTCACGATGTCCTGTAGTTTATCTCTGAGCTTTGACACAGCTGCTGTCACATCCTCAAAGTATCTCAGAGGACGGATATTGATGCTGGAAGAGTCTGTAGGTTCACTGAGTTGTGACACTGAGGGGTAGTTGTGTAGAAACTGGTTGTGATCCTCTGTGTGTGAGAGCTGCTTCAGTTCAGCGTCTTTCCTCTTCAGCTCAGTGATCTCCTGCTGCAGCTTCTCCTGAAGCTCTTTGACTTGATTCACTTCAGTTTCCTGCTGGGATCTGATCTGCTGCTTCACATCATAGCTTCTTTTCTGGAGGAGACGGATCAGCTGAGTGAAGATCTTCTCACTGTCCTCCACTGCTTTATCAGCAGAGAGACTGACGGCCTCCCCCTCCTGTTGAAGTAGCTTCACATCTTTCTCTCTGTCCTGGATTCTCTGCTGGATGTTTAGTCGACTCACCTCGAGCTCTCTCTGCCTCTCAGTCCTTTCTGCTGCAGCTGGGACTGTGTCGTGGCCTTTATGATCATCCATAGTGCACAGATAACAGATACACTTCTTATCTGTACGGCAGAATATCTTCATCACCTCATCATGACGAGAGCAGATGTTCTCCTGGAGCTTCTCCGAGGGCTCCACCAGCTTGTGTTTCTTTAATTTGGTTGATTCAAAGTGAGGCTGGAGGTGATTCTCACAGTAAGAGATCAGACACGTCAGACAGGACTTGAAGGCTTTCAGCTTCCTCCCAGTGCAGACATCACAGGCCACATCTTCAGGTCCAGCATAGCAGTGATCAGCAGGAGCAGCTTGGAGTCCAGTCTTCTTCAGCTGCTCCACTAAAGCTGCTAACATGGTGTTTTTCTTCAGGACAGGCCTCGGTGTGAAGGTCTGTCTGCACTGAGGGCAGCTGTAGATCTTCCTCTGATCCTCTCCATCCCAGAATCCTTTAATACAGCTCATACAGTAGCTGTGTCCACAGGAAGTAGCCACCGGATCCTTCAGTAGATCCAGACAGATCACACAAGAGAAGGTTTCTCGGTCCAGCTGATCTTTCTGCGCCATTTCAGCTCTCAGAGGCAACGACTGACTGAGTTTCACTTCCTGATAAGTGAGACAGGTTTGATCTGAACACGTGATCCTGCTGAATGCAGCCTGACAGCTCTGTGCTGCGTCACATGTTGGTTACACCCATCTACAAACTGTAGATCTGAAGGGAGGGAACAATGAAATCTGATCCCAGAGTGGAGCTTGTTGTGTTTAAATCTTTATTGATCATTGTATCAGTAAAGCTTTAATACTGTATCAATATAAAATAAAACCTGCAACAGGTATCATATTTTAATCATGTTGTTTGTGTTTGAAATACAAGCAAATAAAACCAAAGTTCATCTTATCCAGAAACTCTGCTGATAAATGTCGACCTTTGACAATCACATGATCCTCTGTAGAAACTGTCAGCAGCAGTACTGGAAGAAGTACTCAGATACTTTACTGCAGTAAAAGTACTAATGCTGCAATGTACAAATACTCTATTACAAGTAAAAGTACAGCAGTATTATGTGATGTAGTATGCATGGACATCGTTAGGCCAATTTTGGGGGCCCCCCAAACCATTCAGGGTTTCCCACAGCACTTTTCAGCTTAGGCGGCCACCTAACTTGTAATTACTATAACATATAGTTCAGAGAATAACTTAACTACATAAGACACACTAACTGGCCTAACCTGTGCAATTTAATTCAATCCAATGAAACAACTCTAAATCTACATTTATGAAACTTATACTACATTTTTGTACAAGAAGGTGAAAATTCTGCTTTATGTTTATTATTTAGTGATTGTGGTGTATTAGGGTGCAATGTAATGCACCCAAGTACACCACCACCACTTAGTACGACTTCAGTAATAAACAAAGTAGAATTATCACTTTTTTTGGCAATGTCAACAAAAGCTGAAAATGTATAAACTTCTTTAAAAAAAGGCAGAATTTATAGCAGAGCTGTTGTATTGGATTGAATTATATTGCACAGGTGTTCCTAATGAAGTTGTAGATGACTGTAGTTCAGAGAATAAAACTACTAATTACTATATAATATAGTTCAGAGAATACCTTAAATTGAAGGAAAGTGACGGAATGCCTGACGCTTGCATTGTGACTGATGAGCTTTTGTGTCCGTTCACAAAATGTGCATCGCTCATAGAGCTCTGTATATCTCAAAGATTTTATTTTTATATAAGAAAAAAATGTGCATTACTTTGTGGCTAAGCCCCCCTAAACATAAAATCCTAGTGACTTCCCTGGTAGTATGCAGTATTACAGTAAAAGTTTGTAGTCTCAAGCAGATCTTCAAAGTTGGGGAACTTTTACTAGCAAATGAGGTGAGAGCTTAGGGGTGCAGGCAACACTGAGTGAAGTTAAATATTGTTCATTTGCATTAAATACCCACACTGTAATGATTTCACTGACAAAGACAGCGCCAACTTAGATGTGAGTTTAAAGATTTATTGCATCAATAGTAGAAGGGTTATTGGTGGAGGGATGAAGGGATGGATTGGTGGGGGTGTAGGGTAAAGGGATGAGGATGGAGCTCCAGTGGTTCCTGATATCCAACAAAAGAGAGAGAGTTAGAAATGGTTTTGTGAGAGAGGGATGTGAGAAGTGGATAAGGTGTGACTTTAGTACGACTTATGTGGAAATAAGGGAGGTATCAGACGTATAAAACTTCATATGATGCTGGTTGAAAACTGACAAAGCTTCCGGTTAATGTGTTGCTACTGATCACTTCTTTATGATCCAATGGGCAGCTTAAAAGGAAAACCTGCAGACATGATTCAGGGTGAAGAAAGCTTGTGCCAACTTTTAAAACCTATTTTTCATGGTGTCATCATGTTTTTCACCTCTCAAACTGAACCTTTGGCCTCGGTGATATCATTTACAGTAATCTTACCTCCTTTTCATCTCTATGTGGTGCAGATTTCGTACAACAGAGCATGAATACAATAGATGATGTATAGTAGTACAGAGAAATTACTGCAGAAATCAATAACCACATATGTTTAGATCCATATATTGATCCTGTACTGGTCTGATCAAGTTTCAGACACACACACACACTCACAGATAAAACCACTTTACAGCAGTTAAATGATAAACGAGGCCGTATGTGTGACCTGCTGCTGACTGCTGGGTCATCTAGAGGTTTTCTGCCCTCAGGCAAGGCAGCAGCATCCAGAATACAGTCTGTCCTTTCCACTTAAACAAAGCAGTTTACACAAGCACACACACAGAGTCGGACTTTTATCTCCCATAATGTTACGGATATTCATTGTGTTTAGTTTTTTAGGGAGGTGCTCATTTAACTTGTTGGCAGTTTGGAAACCAGACAGTTGCTGCCTGAGATAAAGTTGAATCACTCACAAAATCTATAAAATGATGAATTAAAGTGAGCAGAAAAGTCTTCACATATACATAAATACATAAAACAATGCTATATAAACTGAATTAGAAAATTAGAGCAAAACAAATGGATATTAGAAGTTCAGGATAATGGCCTGTAGTAAAGAACCTGTTCTGAATATGAGTCAAAGACATCAATGGTGAACTGCTTTCTTTGGCATGTGACCCTTTTAACCTCCTGTGACCCTGCGTCATCATATGGAGACATTATATTTTGGGTTTGTTTCACCTTACACTTCATTCTGCTGAACTTTGACCTCTTGTCCTCTTCATACACTTTTTTGGGCCACCTAGTGTTAGAAAAAGCACATTACATCAACCAGTGTAAAAACCAGATGGCAAGTCAATCTACAGCTGATCCTCAGACCTTATCAAATTTCATGGTTTAAATTTTATTTTTTATGCTTAATCATGTTTGTAGTTTGATACAAATGTGACTCATTTTACTACTTTAGTTTCTGTAGTTATAAGGCCCGACTAATCCCAGATATCTAGGAGAGATTGAAAGTGCATACCAATAAAACAAAAACTCATGTCTCAGGAGGTTGAAGCAAAACAGTAAAAAATGTGCACAAGCTACAAAAAGTTCCGTTTTCAGTTCAGACTCTGTTTTTAGGGTCTTAAAAAGGTAAAACTGATGCAGTATTACACTATTAAAACAAGCAAAAATGAAAGAAAAGTCACCGCAGCTTTCAACAAGAAGACAATTCAAAGTGCTTTACATGAGACAAATTGAATAAAACCGATTAAAACAGAAATGTATGAATGAGAATCACAATACATTAAAACTGTGTTATGCTCAAAGGTGTAAAACTGTCTGCATCACTTAATTAAAACACTAAAACATGCACACACACACAGTGACACAATGTCAATATATATATATATATTAAAAAAAATATTTAATTTACTTAAAATGTCAATCAGAAACTTTTTTACACCTTGATTGAAGAGAACTGAGAGAGAGGAAAACATCTGATAAAATATGATTATAATAGAAATAAACTTTTACTTTGTGGTGAAAAATAAAAAGGAGGATTAATTCATTCTAAAAGAAGATATCAAGATCACGTTTTTTTCCTTTTTTTTCAAGAGTATCTGGTCGAATTGTGCTTTTTTTAAATCATTTTATTCGCACGACTTTTCAAATCTTAAACATAATGGTCAAAATGGAAAAAGGTGAGTTTATTTGTGCAGCACCTTTAAAAAAAAAGAAAAAAAAAAGAAATGAAGAGTGTATTACAGTTTTTTTTCTGATTGTTTACGCACTATCTTTGAAACTAGACTATTTATACGAAATACACTCTAAACCACTAAACCAGCAAAACATTATACATCTCTTGCAAAAACAAACTATTCTTTTAAAACTCTTCAAACTCTTTTAAAGAAATTTTAAGTAAACACACATACAAGTATGGATGAGTATTCTGAATATAACAAACTATCAGTACATATAAAGAAAAAACTCATCAAACAATAAAATCAACTGTGTTTACATGTGTCAGTGTGGAAAGACAACTGGAAAAATAGTGCAGCAATGCAAAAAGTGTGTTTATAATATTACTGATCAAATAAACTGAGTGTAAAGCAGAGAACATGCATTCAGTTTGACTACGAGTGTGAATGGTTGCAGAGATAGAGCTTCAAGAATCACTGATAGAGTTTAAACTGTAATACCAGATGGTGAATATGGAAAAAATAGTTTATTTGTGTTTGTGCACCTTCAAACAACAAGGTGATTCAGATAACTTTGTGTTTTTCCAATTCACAATAAAATATAAATAAATATACATAAAAATAAATATTTATAAGGGTTTATATTCAGTAATAATTTGCTTTTCATGGCCTCGACCTTTAGCTGAACCTTCAGCTGCTCTGAGACTCTGAGAGGAGGAAGAAGCATCTCTGATCTTTTGGCTCCACCTAGTGGCCGATTAAAGGAACAGCAGCAGATTACAGAGACACTTTCAGGTGTTTGAGAAGTGATGCTGAAGTTCAGCTTTAATAGTTATTGTTTATTCAGCTTCCCTGTTAAATAAAAGTGAGCTGAATGTTTTAATATCAGATAACAATCAGGGAGTTTTGTGGTTATTACTTTAAAATTGTGTGCTTTGTTTTATCTGATATTTTTATGTGTTTACATTAAATAAAGGAGGAAGTTCATACAACATGTAGTGATGCTTTGACATGAGACAATGGTTGTTTATGTGGGTTGAACTGGCAAAATAGTTTTATTCAGATGACCTAAAAAGCAGAAAGTTTATTAACAGATTATCAGAATAATTATCAGATGGCTGATTTGTCGACTGATAATTTTATAAACACAAATTAAATACGTTAACAGACATTTTTTCATTGATCCTTCAAATAAAACACCAATGAAAGCTGTGATATTTGACTGTTTAACAATAAACGTTATTGTATAAAATGACATTAATACACTAAAACAGTAAACTTCATTTTAAATGTATATAAAAACATGTGTACTTACTTATTAAACTTGAATGAATGAATGAATGAAAAATGATCTAATACATATAAAATGCTGCCATATAACTTAAAATATTGGCACATATCAGACAACATATATCAATATAACTGTGACATCAGGCTCTAGTTGTAAGTTAGTTTACTGCTGTGTGACTAATTGTTGCTCCAAAATTAATGAGGTTTTTTTTGGTGTGTAAAATTAAATGTTTTTTATATAATTTTATTTTAAATGTTGTTTAATGTGTTGACGTAATGTCTGTGGATTGTGTGCTGTGTACACACGTTATTCCTTCTTATCTATCTATCTATCTATCTATCTATCTATCTATCTATCTATCTATCTATCTATCTATCTATCTATCTATCTATCTATCTATCTAGTAGTTTCTACCAAATATTATATAAAGAAACTGCAGATCTTCTATTATTGTATTCTAAAAACATAAAACATAAAAGAATAATTTAGATAAAGATAATTTAACAGATATATTTTATTAGATTTAATGTAATGTATCTGGGCTGACTCTTCATCCTCCACGTCAGCAGGTGGCGCTGCGGCTTCCTGTCCATATCACGCAACTTCCGCTCACTCTCGTCCAACGTTGCTAACTCGCTAGCAGCAGCTCGTGTTGTTGTTATTAAAACTTTTGTTAAAACAGTAAAACAAATAATAAAATAAAAATGAACAAACTGATTAAAACGCAAGACTTTGACTCGTATGAAATCGAGGAGCCGAGTGATGAAGAGAGAGCTTCCAGCAGGTGAGTTACATTAAAGTTAGCTTAGCTTTAGCAACATGAGGCTAAATAGCTCAATGCTAACATGTAAACAAACAAGAAGAGGTACTTGTACTTTACTGTTGTATAGTTTGATGTACTTATACTTTACTGTAGTACAGTTTGAGGTACTTGTACTTTACTGTAGTAGTTTGAGGTACTTGTACTTTACTGTAGTAGTTTGAGGTACTAGTACTTTACTGTAGTACAGTTTGAGGTACTTGTACTTTACTGTAGTATAGTTTGAGGTACTTGTACTTTACTGTAGTAATTTGAGGTACTTGTACTTTACTGTAGTATAGTTTGAGGTACTTGTACTTTACTGTAGTACAGTTTGAGGTACTTGTACTTTACTGTAGTATAGTTTGAGGTACTTGTACTTTACTGCAGTACAGTTTGAGGTACTTGTACTTTACTGTAGTATTTCCATGTGATGCTACTTTCTACATCTCAGAGGGAAATATTGTACTTTCTACTCCACTACATTTATTTGACAGCTTTAGTTACTTTTCAGATGCAGATTTGACACAATGGATAATATAACAAGCTTTATAAATACAACACATTGTTAAAGATGAAACCAAAAAGCAGTGTGTAGTCGGCTCACATTTCAGATGTCTATGAGTTGTTAACAGCTCCACCAAATACTGATTTTTCCCTCTAAACTTCTCACATGCTTTCATTTCAATAAATGTTCAAATGATCCAATATTTCAGCAACAATCAAAGATTAGAGAAAAAGTCCAAAAACTGAAAACACATTTGTGTATCAGAACTTAGTTTTTTCTTCTTCCCTCTCCCATTAATCATCTCACCACCCCTCACATTTATCTGCTGACCCTTTGGAGGGGCCCCACCCCTAGGTTGGGAACCACTGGACTAAACTAGCTAACTGTATATAAAGTAGTGTAAACTAGCTCCACCTCCAGCAGCTACAACAGTAACATGCTGCTCTAACACTGATGCTTCACTATTAATAATCTAATGATGTCATAATAATAATATATCAATCAGAGGACCAAACCACTACTTTTGATGTGGTTTTGAAGCAGACCTGATTTTTTTCTCTCTGTGTTTCAGTTCGGAGGACGAGCTGGACGTGCTGCTGAACGGGACTCCTGAGCAGAAGAAGAAGCTGATCAGAGAGTATCTGACGGGGGAGAGCGAGTCGTCCAGTGGCGATGAGTTTGAGAAGGAGATGGAGGCGGAGCTCAGCTCCACCATCAAGACCATGGAGGGAACCTGGGGACCGTCCCAAGCAGGTGAGACTCATCAAACAGACTGAGAGCTTCTTCGTAGTTTTTTCTAAATAATTTGTGACAAATGATGTAAAATGGGTTACAGAACATAGTGTTGCATTGCAAAATTGGATTATATTTATTCCACATTTTAGTTCACATTTATTTTCCTGTATATAATCAGATATTTAGGAAAAAATTCACCAAATTACACCAGTTGGACACTGGGTATATAAGGGTCATCAACCCTTATATACTTTGTGTATTGTACATGTATATTGTACTTTTGTGTTTAATTGAGACGTGCGTTACCACATGAATCTTCCTGGTGGGATAATAAAGTTTATCTTTATCTTTTAAAGTGTTCTGATGTTCTAGTTAAATGTGTTTGTGTCTCTGCAGCAGTAAACCAGGGTGAAGGAGGAGGTGGAGGTCCTGAACTTCCAAACTCTTTAATGTACGATAAAATCTACTTTGACTCTGACTCGGACGAGGACGAAACACCCAGTAAGAGATGAGAATGATCAGCATCAGTTTTCCTCCGTTCAGCCTCATGAATCAAACCTAAACAGTGACTGTGTTAAATGTTTGCAGGCGGCTCCAGCAACAGACGACGCAGGCGGCGGATCATACCGACTAACGATGAGCTGCTGTACGACCCAGACAAAGACGACAGGGACCAGGCCTGGGTGGACGCCAAGAGGAGACAGTAAGACCCTCACTAGTTTATTCAGCCTGTTCTCAGGGTGGTGATTTATTTTATTTACCAGCGTCTTGTCGTGTGCAGGTATAGCAACAGGAAACGACCAGCGGGGGCGTTTCGGTCGCAGCGCAATCAGCAGTCAAGTTTACCGATCAGCGACGCCATCCTGAACTGTCCCGCCTGCATGACCACGCTCTGCCTGGACTGTCAGAGGTGAGATTTAATTACAACTCAGATCAAGTTCACCACATGTGGAGCTTAAGGAGCGTCACTAAACTAAAGGAGGGATGTTCTAATGAAGGATTGATGTTGGTTGTCATCCTGGACGATCCCCCAATTCATGTAATGCTCAGTCTAGGGTCGTCTGACACACACAGGACAAAGCAAGCTCCATGAGACATAAAATGTTTTTTTTTGTATTTACATAAATAAATATACAACACACTGGTTTTAACACACACTAAATCATTACCCAAAATGAATGAAACACCACTAATGGGGTGAATTCAAAATGCACCATATGTAGTGATGCTTTAAGTTAGGGCTCAGCGATATACATAAAATCAAATATCATGATATATTTGACCCAATGCCTCGATATCGATATAGCAACAATATTGTAGGGATGGCTATCGATGCTTTAACAAAATATTTACACTATGAAAGTTTGATAAATAACCATCAGTAATGTGGATATAATGACAAAGTGGGTAAAAGCAAATAATAGAACAGCTAGAACAGTCTGTTCATAAAATTACATAACTTAACTGTAATGCAGCCTATAAAACCAGGAAAAGAAACACTTGTATATCACCATATCCAAATTCTAAGGCGATATATAGTCTCATATCACAATATCGATATATTGCCCAGCACTACTCTAAGTACACTTATTTTAATGCCCTGCATTGTCTAACATAAAGCAATGATAGGCAGCTGTATCGTGGAGGATTGTTACTGGCATCTTGTTTCTCTTTTCCTCACCAGTTAACGAAATGAAGCCCTGAGAAATTACCCTTTCTCATGTGACTCAGGCTCAGGTGCAGTTTCAGTGTGTATTTTGGGCTGAGACGTAGTTTTTATATGAACCTCACACCTGCAGGGTTTTTAGTAGTTTTATTTTAGGGTCAAATCATTTAGATGTGGAGTGGTGGCTTCTATTCACATGATGTATCACTTTAAAGGTACTTGGATTTGTGCTGTATCATAACTTTTTAAATGATACCCAGCTCTACTTCTCACCAGAATCATTCAAATCAAACTGTTAAAGTCAACATGTGATGATGTTTGTTTGTGTTCACTCAGACACGAGAAGTACCGGACGCAGTACCGAGCCATGTTCGTCATGAACTGCACGGTGAAGAAGGACGAGGTGCTGCGCTACAAAACCGAGGAGAAGAAGAAGCCGAAGAACAGGAAGAGGAGGAGGAGGGGTGAGGATGAGAAGGAGGAAGGGCAGAAGGAGGCGCAGACAGTCACAGTCGCTCCTCTCGAGCCGGCGCCGGCGGGGATGGACGCAGGTGAGGTTTACCACCCGGTGCAGTGCTCTGAGTGCTCCACAGAGGTCGCTGTGTTCGACAAAGAAGAGGTGTACCACTTCTTCAATATCCTGGCCAGTCACTGCTGACACTGACAAGCCTCTGAGACACTTTTTCAGCTGCAGAAGAAGAACGGGACTGTTTCTGAAGCGTCTCTGATGATGATGAGGAGGAGGAAGAGGAGGAGGAATCCCAGAAACCCAGAGAGCTGCCTGGGTCGACTACGTGTAAATTTGTATTAAAATATCTGAAAAAGACTGAAGTTTGACACCAATTTTGTGCTTTCGTGGTCATAATGAATAATACTGGACCATTACTGGACTTTTTTTTTTTAGGATAGTTAATTGGTTATTGATATTTCAGGGTTACAGGATCCTTTTGTCTTTTTTTTATTTGAATTGTGATCCATGTATGTACTGAACGAGACATTTTACAGTTAATAAAATAAACTTCAGTGTAACGTGACACCGACACAGTTCATAAATGATCTTAAACCTTTAAATGTTCCTCTGCTGAAGTTTTTCTTTGTATTTATCTGCAGACACAAAGTACTGAGCAAATGAAAGTAATTTGCATTTATTTAAATTTAGGTTTTTTCAGCTTTAGCATCAAAGATCAGATGTCTTTGTTTCAAGTTGCACCTTCTGTAAACACTATTATGGTAAAGGTTGAGTTATTAGAAGATGTGACATTGTGTGTAGAACGTTTAAGATCCTGTCAGAAGATCCTGGAGGTTCTTTGGTTCTCGTACAAGAACATAAAACCTCCTTTTTTCTGTGTGGTTTGTCAGTATGAGTCACAGTGAACTCTCTAAACTGCCTAAACCTGTTTGAAATCACCTGTTGAGGAGGAGCTGAACGTTCCTGTCGGCTGATCATTAAGGTGACCTGTTCTGCTCTGTTTGTGGACGAGTTTCATTCACAAAAAGTATTTGAGGTTGCTGCTCTTGTATTAGAGGAGCTGAAACTATAAGAACATGTGAATCCATCAGAGCAGCTGAACTGTGACAGAAATAAACAGGAAACACTTTGAAAATGATCCGTAACCAGACCTGTCATGATAACAAATGATCACAATAAATGGTATTATTGTCATTTGAAGATCATTGTATATCACTGATATAATGATAATATAATAGCATACACCATTTATAATAAATGTACCATGTCTTTCTTGATTTCTGCAGATAATTAGTTGGATAAAACCTGCAAACCTTGTTAAGATATCTGACTTTGTTTGACAGAAACAAAAAACTTTTGGGTAATAAAAAACTCTTCTGAAACAAAAATCTCCAACAAATGTGGACTAATATGATGAGGCAGAGGGTTTATTTGTGTACAGATTTACTTATTTTTACTCTTAGTTTTTCATGACAAATAAAATAATTCTTTGGAGAAACAGTGTTGAATAAAGAGTGGACCATGTTGGTGGAGTAAGGGATATAACAATTAAATACCTTTAATAAATATAATACAATACATGTGTGTATTTTTTTTTTTGTATTTTTGAGAAATAAATATAAAAATTTTAGAGTAAAGAAATACAGACAAATGCATAAAAAAGCTGAACAAAAACAAAAAAACTGAGGTGTTACAGGTGTAATGAATTTACGTATATAATAATATAAATAATAATATAAGATAATATGTTAAATAAATAAACCATTGTTGAAATATATAAGTATTTTATATAAAATATATCTACTGTTCTAGATTATAACCATAGACTGTATACCTCGCCTTTAAATGACTCTGCGTCATTGCGTCAGAGCCGTACGTTGGCACGCTGAGCTCTGATTGGCTAAAACTGAAAACCTTCTGATCTGACGTCACACGCCGTCATACGCGGAATTGCGTAAGAAAACAAGAGAGAAGAGGAGAGGAAGAGAAAAGGAGGAATAATAAGAAGAAGAAAGTTGTGACCATGGCTCTGGGAGACTGTTGGAAGCAGCTGTCGTGGTTCTACTATCAGTATCTTCTGGTGACGGCGCTGTACATGCTGGAGCCCTGGGAGCGGACGGTGTTCAGTATCCTTTAACATGGTGGAGCTAACATGCTAACGGTAGCCTGTTCAAAAGTTTACTGTTTTTAACCGTCAGAACTGTTTAAATGTTTAACGTTTCTAACCGTTAGACCGTTTAAATGTTTAACGTTTCTAACCGTTAGACCGTTTAAATGTTTAATGTTTCTAACCGGTAGAACCGTTTAAAAGTTTAACGTTTGTAACCGTTAAACCGTTTAAAAGTTTAATGTTTGTAACCGTTAGAACCGTTTAAAAGTTTAACGTTTCTAACCGGTAGAAGGGTTTAAAAGTTTATAATCAGAGTTAGAAAGATGGAAGGAAGGAAGAGAAGACAGGAAGGAAGGAAAGAAATACAGAAGGAAGGAAGAGAAGACAGATGAAGGAAGGAAGCGAAAACAGGAAGAAAAGATGGAAGGAAGAGAAGACAGGAAGGAAGGAATGAAATACAGAAGGAAGGAAGAGAAGAAGGAAGGAAAGACAGATGAAGGAAGGAAGGAAGGAAGCGAAAACAGGAAGAAAAGATGGAAGGAAGAGATGACAGGAAGGAATGGAGGAAGAGAAGAAGACAGGAAGAAAGAAAGGACAGAAGGAAGAAAGAAAGGGAGGATGGAAAGATGGAAGCAAAAGAAGACAGGAAGGAAAGTGGGCCGGTTCTGGTCCGCGGGCCTCATGTTTGACACCACTGAGTTAAGTCATTTTAAAACATGTAAATAAGAGAGATGTACCTGTATTAGTGATGTCACTGACAAGTTTGAAGGCAAATGAAAAATAATGAACGCAAAGTAAAATAGTTAACGTGTTTTAATGTTTAATGAAAGCCGAATTAATCTGCTTATTTTTGGTGCATTTGGAGGAAGAGAAAAGCCAGATTTAATAACATTTTAATACCTTTATGCTTTTGAACATTTTGTTCTGTAAGCTTCTTATATTTACCTTTTTAGCAATAAATCGTTAAAACTCGTCTGGATTCACTTTTTGAATTGCTGTCGATTTACGTATCAGTCACTGTAGTTTCAGAAGCTGTATCACTTTATTTGTCTACTACACCTTCTTCTGTCTGTAGGTGAGGAAACATTAAATATGTGGAAATGTAAACGGAGTTCAGGATGTGGTTAGAAAAGAGGAGGAGGAGGATCTGCAGGCACTGGAGCCACAGTCAGGTGATTCATACGTCTGTAACAACCAGTTTACATCACATGTAGGTTTTTAATCCGGTTTAATTTAATGATGTTTGACTCAGAACAAACTTTAACCCGGACAGTCAGGCTCAGTTTAGAAAAGGGAGGGAAAGAAATGGGAGTTAATAATTAAGGTGGTGCTCGTTGTTATGGGTGTACTTTGATCTATAGCCGTCACCATCTCATTATGTATGTGATGTTTTCCATCTGTTAACAGGTGTGTTACCTTCCCCCCACCTCCCACCTCCCACCTTTCAGCTCCTTTATCTCCTTCCCCCCCAGGTGAGGTGTGTCTGAGAGCTGCCACCCATCAAAACATAATGATTTCTATCTTTTGACACTCATCATCATATTAGTGATGTTTTTAATGGCTCAGTGTACAGACAACAAACC
Organism: Scomber scombrus; assembly: GCF_963691925.1. Lineage (NCBI taxonomy): Eukaryota > Metazoa > Chordata > Actinopteri > Scombriformes > Scombridae > Scomber > Scomber scombrus. Next base: position 1,085,966 of record NC_084988.1, on the reverse strand, counting down.
AGTAACAGTGTTTCCCTCGGGGCGGCCTCCCGCAGCTCCCCTCCCCACAGATCCTATTACAGAGAATTTGCACCAGAAACAGACAGTTTAAAGGAATTCTATTTATAAGTCTTAACATGTTTTATTCAATAACAATAATCAGAACAAAACACTTCTTTGTCCCACCGGATGGAACAGAACAAAGTGCTTCTTCAGTCGCGATTGTTTGCTGAATTTCAATAGTTAAAGCGATGGTCCGGCGTAATTTCGACCTAGCATCATATGCACCATGAGGTCTATCTAACCACCCGCTCCGTTTTTTTTCTTCATTTTGTCGCAAACTGGTGGAGTTAGAGCCATCAGCTGAATGGCTTAGTACAGGCGCTAACGGACCCACCAGTGTATCTGGTAAATTACTCCACTAATTATGCCTGGATTGTTATCAAACTTCTACAGTAGTACAAATAGGGTCTTTACTCATAAATCGATACATTGGAAAGTTTGTAAGTAAACCAGGAGTTTATTAAAATAACACTTACCTGATGGATTTTACTCTGCTGCTAAAGCTGGAAACATCGCCGAAATCTCACGCAACCACACGGGATTTCTGTGATCGTGAGATTTCGACGATTAGTTATTAGTGGGGTAATTTACGAGATACTCTGGTGGGTCTGTTAGCGCCTGTACTAAACTATTCGGCTGATGGCTCTAACTCCACCAGTTTGCGACAAAATGGAAAAAAAAGCGGAGCGGGTGTTTAGATAGACGTCATGGTGCATATGACGATAGGTCCAAATTACGCCGAACCATCCCTTTAATACCGATTAATCACATTTTTTATCGCATATTTAAAGTTTTATTATTTTGCATTTCTCAAGTTTTTAAGTCCATATTAACAATGAACCCCCCTGCCCCCCCTGAAAGTCAAGTTAATTTAATTGAATCTTATCTTTATATATATATATATATATAGCGCCAAATCACAACATTTTAAGGTCACTTATCCTATAGAACAGGTCTACACTGTGTGCTGTTCTTGATAAATAAACTAAATAGGCTTATGTTATTGATCTTTATGTGAAAGCATTTAATTTCACTCTACATTGTTTTTGTGGGGCGCCCCCCGCCACCCCATTATAATAGTAGGGGAAACACTGAGTGATCATTATTTGTAAAAAATCAAATAGTTGCCGTTTACAGCTTCATAAAATAAAAGCTCTTTCTTTACCTGTGACACTACCTCCGCAGCACAAAGGAGTTTGAGTCCCAGTAGAGATCAGATGTTCCTGGTCTCAGATGAACATGAATAGAAGTCAGAGTAGCTTTATTGTCATGTTTAAGGTCAGTCAACAATATAATGAAGTTTAGATAGCTCTCCCTAAAGAGCCCGCCACGTTATTATCTGTGGCCCGCGAGAGCTTAAATAGCATGATCTTAACTTATGTTAATGTACAATATTTGTGTACTTGAATAAATAATAAATGCAGAGACAGTTATTCAACAATATGTTAAGGAGTAGTTATATTTATACAGTCTTATAATTCCAGCCGGACCTTTGAGGACAACCTTAATGCTGATGTGACCCAGAGTTAGACACCGCTGCCCTGAGGCATAAAAACACAGCAAAACATAAATAAATAAAAGCACCACACCTTCACTGTGTGAATGCTGAACCAGAAGAAACATACATTGACTCTAAGCTGTTTGTTATCTTATTATCTGAGCCAAGAATCACCAGATCATTAAACATCCAGACTTTGAAAAGACATATGTAAGAATCTGGACCTGTTTCAGAGAATATCAGACTTTATTTCTTATTACTTTAAAGGAGTAGAGCAGAAGTGAGTGTATGTGAATGCACAGCCATTGACTTGTGATCAGAAAAGGGAAGAGTAATAAATGTGTGGCTGTCCTATTCAAGCAGCGGAGCCTCCTTGTTTTTATTTTATAACCTATATAAGTATGGGTGTCTGTTAAGCTCGGTTACACAAGTTTCTCCTTATTGCTCAACCCGACTGAAGAGTACAATGACATCAGTTCTTCTACTGCAGCGTAATGCGCAACAAGCAACGTCTCTGCAGTGTTGCAACGTGAAGTGATGTAACTGCTCGGCAGAATAAATCAACTTATTTTCCTGGGGGGGGGGGGTTTTCTCAATATATTATATATATATATATAAATATTATTAGAGCTTAGAAAAACAAGAATAAAAGGAGGTAGGACTAGAAAAGTTCTTTACTTCATCTTTCACCCTTTCAAACATTGAACATTGGTTATTTATTATTATTATTAAATGCATTTTGTTATATTTTGCTGCCTATATATTTTATTTTAACATGTTCGAATAAACTAAAAAACTAAACTAATAAATAAATTAATCACTGCAGCTCTAAAAAAAAAAAAAAAAAGACAAAAGAAACAGACAAATAAAATCATCTTAATGTGGAAAATGAATTGATTATTTTCTCTATAAAATGTCGTGGTGACGTCTTCAAATGTCTTATTTGATCTGAAGAATCCAAAATCCCAAAAAATATACGTTTATTATCATGTTTGTCACAAAAAGCTTCAAAAACTTCACATTTGAGAAGAGAGGTGATTGTTTAAGTGACTGATGAGTGAATCCCAGCAGCTGTGTGTTCCTCCTTAACTCCTCTCTCTTAGACTCTCTGCTGATCTCTGTAGCCGGCATGGCCGTCTACACCGGCTACGTCTTCATGCCGCAGCACATCATGGCCATCCTGCACTACTTCGAGGTCGTCCAATGACACGACGGCGCCGCCTGCTGCCCTCCGCCGGCATCACACTCCGGTCCCGTCTGTCTCTGACTTCCTGTCCGTCAGCCTCCCTCCTCCCCATGGCGTGGTGTCTCCTGGGTTTGAAGGTGGGGGATCGTTTCCTGTTTCCACACACACGCACACACACAGACACACACACACACACACACACACACACACAGGCACACACACACACGCACGCACACACACACACACACACACACACGCACACACATGTCGAGGCAGAACTTCTCCTTCTTACCAAAAAGATGATTCAAAATATCAAAGGTCAAAGGTCAAAACAAGCTCTGAACTCCATGCCTTGTCGGAGGCCATGTTGGATGATGACATCGCTCCTCCTGGACGGCTCCTCCTGGACGGCTCCTCCTGGACGGCTCCTCTTCCTCCTCCTCCTCCTCCTCCTCCTCCTCCTCCTCCTCTAAATTATTTGGGATGAATGAATGAGCAGCGTCGGGCTGTGAGACGTTGGACGAAGGTGCGCTTGGTTTCATTCTCTCCTGTTTTTTTGTGTTCATCTCCTAAAATCAAGCGCACCTTTTGATGTTTTTGAAAATGTCGGGTGGAGTGACGGGACACTTTTTTGTTTTGTTTTTTAATTTTAATTTCATTTAGAAATCAAAGCGTTGTCGCCTCTGTAGAGTTTGAATCAGACAGCAGCTTTTTAAAGAGCCAAATATGATTTTCAGAGAGAGTCGGACTAATGAACGAAGCCTGAATGTTGAAGCTGCTTCTTTTTTTTTCTGTTTTTCTTTTTGAAGTCATTTTCAACCGTTTTCACTTGTTTATTTACATCAGTCACTCCTCTTTTGTTCTGTTGGTGAGATATAATGTGATTTATGAGACGTCACATTTAATAAAACTGTCATTAAAAACATGAATCGCAATGTTAACGCCTGCTGTAGCATCACATATACATAGATATACATATATATATATATATATAATACATGAGCAGCTTTGAGTGTCTATTAATTAGACAAATAATCATATGAATCAATAAATACAGTCACAGTATTTATTGGCCTATTTCAATAGTTTAAAGGTGCATTATGGAGGATTTAGTGACATCTAGTGGTGAGGTTCAACACCTAAATAAAGGCTCATTCCAAGGTAATAAAAACAGTTTATTCACTAATTAAAACAAACTTATATGAAACTTATTATATTCCATCTCTGCTGCTAATTTCTACGTACTGCACCTTTAAGTCGACACATTATTAGTAAACATTGTTTTTATTCACAAACTTCATTTCACGGTTATATTTAAACTATTGCAACTAACTATTAATGTCATTATTCATTAACTGGTGATTATTATTTATATTTTAGATATTCATGTTAGTGTGATGTCAGACAAATAATGAATCATATGAATAAATACAGACATAATATTATTTGTACTAAGTTTAATACCTGATTTCAGACCTGTGTGGTTATATTAAGGCTGCAGCTAACTTTCATTTTCATTATTTATTAAATCTGCTGCTTTATTTTCTTTTACTAATCATCTACGAAACATCAGGAAATATTGAAAAGTTTCCTTTACAGCTTTCTGAAGCTCAAAGTGACGCAGATATTATATCACATGTTCAGATTATTAGGATTTAAGATGAAGAAAAGTAGAAGTAGTTTTCTATTAATTACACAAATAATCATTTGAATAAATATGGACACAATTTATTTATTTATTGCACATTGTATCGTCATTCCTTTTTTTCATTTACAAAGTTTATTCCATGATTTCACACGTGCACGCTTACATTTAATGCTGCAACTAACCTTTTTTATATTAATCCTGCAGCTCAAAAGACAGATATTCAGTTTACTTCATTTAAGATGAAGAAAAAAGGTAAATTCTTCATATTTTAGTAACTAGAACAGCAGGATTTTTGACATTTTTGCTGTAAAATTGACCAAAGTGATCAATAAATAATCATAATAGTTGCTTTTACATATTCTTTTAAGATTATATAACACATCACACAACTCCTCTCTAGTGCATCATGCTTTATACTTTATCAGTTCCCTTATATACAGTCTGTATTTATTCATATGATTATTTATTAATTGAATAATGTCTTAATTAATGATTGAATATTGAACTTGGTGCCTGGTTTTTCCTCTAAATGTCTGAAGCTCGTTAGCAGAGTTTCTATCAATGTGTTGGAAGTTTTTTGACATTTTTTTGGGTGATTCATCATCTCAAAGCATTTCTATATATCTCATGTATTTCTTTATATTAAAACTGACTTAACTGGAGGTTTGGTGGTTTTTATGTCACCTGCTGCTGCACGTAAACCTTCATCTGAACCAAGGATGCATGATGGGATATCTCCTGGCATCTGTCACTCATCCATTGTGAGTACATTTAACTTTTAAAGCAGCTTCTGCACCAGTTTTATATGAATTTAAACCAAATTAGCTGTTTTTTGAAGAATGAATTAGAGCTTGAAATATAAAAATAAAAGCACCGAACATCTAAATCCCGTTGTCCTGCAGACTTGAAGTCAAACATGCATCACTGGAGTGAAGCTGCATGATATTAATGATTCAAAATAGATGAAAAACATGGTTGAAAATGACTTTATTTGATTTTATCTTGTGCCTTTTTAACTACAAACTTTTATTTTGAAACAAACAGCAGTTTCCTCTTTGCACACAAAATGTTTTAAAGAGTTTCCATTTTTATGTTATTGCAGTTTTTTTATGATATGTGCTCTGCTACTGGTGTCCTTTTAAAGAAATGGTGATTTTATTCTATTATTTTATTTCATTTTCTCTCTTTTTGCAAAAAATTGTGTATTTTTCTCCAAACTTGTGTGTATATAATCTTGTATACATATTTGTAAAGTTTTGTAGTCAGATAAAAAATATGAGTTTTTTTTGTGAGCTACTGTACTGACGCTAAATACTGAAATCATCATTAAAGAGATATTTCACTAAAACTCACTGAAGTCATTTCCTCCATGAATCAAACCCGACACTTTGAGTTATTTATAATCAGCATCAATGAGCTCAATATTTAGTTTCTGGCTGTAAAAGTTGTTTCCCGTCGACTCGTTTCCATTTTTCTTGGTGATAAATCGTGTCGTTTATTTCGCTGTCAGATGTCCAGCGGTGATGAAAAAGTGCTTTTAATGTGAAAACAGGAAACTCAGTGATGGGAAGAAATGATCCATAAAGATAAGAAATGTTTTATTTTACTGCTCTGGAATTTCCTTTTTTTTTTTTAAAGGGTGAGTGAAAAGAAAGAAAGAGGGAGCAGGAGGATGAAAAAGAAGGAAGATGAGGAAAGAAAGAGAGAGCAGGAAGATGAAAGTACAAAAGGGAGGGAAGAAGAGAAAGAACATTTTAGAAAAGGAGAAAGATGAGGAAAGAAAAGAAGAAAAATGAGGAGGAAGAGAAAGAATGGAGGAGAAATATGAGGAAATGGAGAAAAAGGAGGAAGAAAGTACAAAAAGGAAAGAAAGAAAGGAGGAGGAAGAAAGGAGTAGGAGAAAGATGAAAGAAGAAAGTACAAGAAAGAAATGAAGAAGAAGCAGGAGGAAGATGAGGAAAGAAAGAAACAGGAGGAGGCAGATGATGAGAGAAGAAGAAAAATGAGGAGGAAGAGAAAGAAGGGAGGAGAAATATGAGGAAACAAAGAAGAAAAGGAGGAAGAAAGTACAAAAAGGAAAGAAAGAAAGGAGGAAAAAAAAGGAGGAGGAGAAAGATGAAAGAAAAAAGGAAGAAGAAAGTACAAGAAAGAAATGAAGAAAAAGCAGGAGGAAGATGAGGAAAGAAAGCAAGATGAAAGTACAAAAAGGAGGGAAGAAAGAAAAAGGGAGGAGGAAGAAGAGAGAACATTTTAGAAAAGGAGAAAGATGAGGAAAGAAGAAAAATAAGGAGGAAGAGAAAGAAGGGAGGAGAAATATGAGGAAACAAAGAAGAAAAGGAGGAAGAAAGTACAAAAAGGAAAGAAAGAAAGGAGGAAAAAAGAAAGGAGTAGGAGAAAGATGAAAGAAGAAAGTACAAGAAAGAAATGAAGAAGAAGCAGGAGGAAGATGAGGAAAGAAAGCAAGATGAAAGTACAAAAAGGAGCGAAGAAAGAAAAAGGGATGGAGGAAGAAGAAAGAAATAAGAAAAAGGAGGAGAAAGACGAGGAAAGAAAGAAACAGGAGGAGGCAGATGATGAGAGAAGAAGAAAAATGAGGAGGAAGAGAAAGAAGGGAGGAAGAGGAAGATAAGGAAAGAAAGAAAAGAGAAAGGAGGAAGAAAGTATAAACTGGAAAAGAGAAAGATTAATCTTGACTCGTAAGTTTTAAAAAGTCATATTTTTATCCTAAATTCAGAGTCTTAAAGAAGCAAAGGTTACTACGGTTCTTTAGAGGATTTTAACATCTTGGTGCCTCTAACTTTAATCAAGTGTTTCTTTGTGTCATTACATTTATTAGCCACTAGGTGGGAGTGTTTCCCTGTTTAAGCTGCTTATTTAAACACAGACTGATTTTTTTTCCATCTTCTTCCAGAAAGCCAGTTAAGTATTTATATTGAATATAATATTTTTAAGCCCTTAAAGCTCCTGCATTAAGCTCATTATCAGCCAATAAAATGAAGCTGATATATTCACAGATTAATGAGGTTGATTTAGAAGCATTTAGGTTTATTTAGTCAATTTAAGTCTATTTTTAATCATGTTTATGTCTCTTTTTGATAGTTTTTAGGTTTCTTTAGTCAATTTGTGTCTTTTTATTAATTTTTCTTTCTACTTTTTGTAGTTTTTAGGGTTTTTTTTTCTTCTTTTAGTCGTTTTTGCCTCTATTTTTGGTGGTTAAATGTTATTTTATATGTAAAGTGTAAAATGAGCAGAACTTTAAGGAGCTGTGGGGTTTATTGTATAACCATTAGAGCCATCAGTCTTCACTGCTACATCATAAAAAGAAATCCTCATAACTACCATCTTATTAAAACTATTAACTATAGAAACTGTTCAGGTCAGATTTTACATTTAACAGCTTGTAAAAACTCCCCAAATGTCTTTTATTCTGAAATTTAATGACTTTTTCTAAAGTGGCCCAAAATGCCTAAAAATGAAAATATATGAAATGTTCTACTTTTGTATAGATGCTACTAAAGTTTGTCCATTGAGGCTGTTCTGGGTCAGATTATCTCCGTATCTATTGTCATGTGTTTTAGTGAAATGAATAGTTAATAGTTTTAATAAGATAGTAGTTATGAGGATTTCTTTTTATGATGTAGCAGTGAAGACTGATGGCTCTAATGGTTATACAATAAACCCCACAGCTCCATTAACCCTCCTGTTGTCCTCGAGTCAAGGAAGGAAGGGAGGGAGGGAGGAAGAAGGAAGGAAAGGAGGGAGGAAGAAGGAAGGAAAGGAGGGAGGAAGGTAGGTAGGAAGAAGGAAGGAAAGGAGGGAGGAAGGAATAAAGGACGGAGGAAGGAAGGGAGGAAAGGAAAGATGGAAGGGAGGAAGGAAAGGAAGGAATGAAGGAAAGAAGGAAGGACAGGAGGGAGGAAAGAAGGAAGGGAGGAAGGAATGAAGGACGGAGAAAAGAAAGAAGGAAGGAGGGAGGGAGGAAAGATGGAAGGGAGGAAGGAATGAAGGATGGAGGAAAGAAGGAAGGGAGGAAGGAAGGAAAGAATTACAGAGGAAAGAAGGAAGGGAGGAAGGTAGGGGGGAGGAAAGAAAGAGGGAGGAAGGAAGAACAGACGGAAGGAAGTAAGGGAGGAAAGAAGGGACAGTCAAAACAGACGGAGTCAATTTGACCCGGGAGGACGACATGAAGGTTAAGCTCTTGTCATTTTCACTTTTCATATAAAATAACATTTCCATCATTATTGAGCTGTATCTATTGACATATGAGCAGTGTATAAACTCCCCCTGGTGGTTTATAAGTGCACTACATGTATCTGATAGTGTATAGCAGGTTTATCAGGAAACACATAATTACACTGATGATGTCGAGGTCTTTAAAGTCATATATCACGTAAGATTCATTTGATGTTTCAGAGTTAAAAGCTTCTCACAACTGGAGTCAAATCTCTTCTGTATCAACAAACTTAAGTTAAAAAGAAAATACTTGGAACAACTCTTTAATCTAATCTACTTACAGCCTTAAATGATCTCCGTCACGTAGGAGAGGATACATTTATTAAAAGTGTCTGACACGTCCTTCATGTTGAGTTTGTTATTGTGCGTGACAGCGGTTCAGGCTGCAGTCAGCAGATTGTGCTGCGTACGTGAGAAGACCTTCATCGTGTGAGTTAACCAGTAACCAGACCTCGGTTTCCTTTTCTGATCTGCTGCCAGAAAACAGACGGAGGAGAGAAAAAAAAAAAGAGATTCCTTGGCAGCGTGTGAGAGCGACGACGTGTTGTAATTTGAGAAATGATGCTTGAGGTTTACTTTAGATTTCAACTTGATCTGCTTTGTGGAGAAGTGACTGATGAGATGATAACCAGGAAATCAATCTGCTGGTGTCGTTTCCATTCCTGTTAAATGACCAATAATTCAGTGTTTCCTCGTTGAAGTTTCAAAAAGCTTGTGAAGAAAAGCTTTGTTTTAGTGTTTATAGAAGAAGAGAGAATAAAAAAACACACCAGGAAAACAACAAATCCTTCATTTATGAACTTTATAAAGTCCAGTTTTTATTAACACAGTTAGACAGGAGCTCATTTTTGGGTATAAAACACATTAAAAGTTCAATTTGACCCAGTTTGAAGTCAATTTAGCACCAACACGTGAGGTTAACTTAACCCAGCAATCTGATATTTACACACAACAAGCGTTATCTACAAGCTGTCATAAATGTTGTTTATTGTTTATTGTCCTTCACAGGAAATTGCTTAGTTTACAGCAGCTACATCCACAGTTAATGTCACATGGAAACACACGTCTGACTCTCCAATGGAAAAAAACTCAAAGGTTATTACTAAAAATAGCCAAAAGTAAAACAAATATATGTTTATATATGTGATACATAATAAAATACTGTGTTAAAGTATCTAACAAACTGTCACATGTACAGTAAACAAAAGGAGTAGATTAGATTATAAGAAGCTTTAGTGTTAGTGGAAAATTAAACATAACAAATAAAGAAAGTAGGTCAACTTGTCTTTCGTGGCTTTTCATAAACATTAACTAAATATTTGACCCCTGAACCCAAACTGGGTCAAACTTTAACCCAGTTTTAGTGTGTTCCTCCCTTCCTTCTTTCCTCCCTTCCTTCTTTTCCTTCCTCCTTTCCTTCCTCCCTCCCTCATTCTCTCTTTTCTCCATCCCCTTTCTTCCTTCTTTCTTTCCTTCCTCTTTTCCTTTCTCCCTCCCTCCCTCCTTCCTTCCTTCCGTCCTTCTTTCCTCCATCCTTCATTCCTTCCTTTCCTTCCTCCCTCACTTCTTTCCTTTCCTCCCTTCCTGCCTCCCTCCTGTCCTTCCTTCATTCCTTCCTTCCTTCCTCCCTCCCTCCCTCCTTTCCTTCCTTCTTCCTCCTTTCCTTCCTTCTTCCACCCTTCCATCCTTCCTTCCTTCCTACTTTCCTTCCTTCTTCGTCCTTCCTCCCTTCCTTCCTTCTTCCTCCCTTCCTTCTTCCTTTCTTTCCTTCCTTCCTTCCTCCCTCCTTTCCTTCCTTCTTCCTCCCTTCCATCCCTCCTTCCTCCCTTCCTTCTTCCTCCCTTCCTTCCTTGACTCGAGGACAACACAAGGGTTAAAAGACAAAGTGCTTTGCAAAGACATAAAAGCAAAAAAAGACACATTACACATATATTGAACAACAGTAGAATTGATACAGTAATAATAATAACAGGTGAGGTTAAGGTATAAATTATTAAATCACAGTAAAAACTAAAAGAATGAACTGATTTAAAGAAGTTAAAGTTTTAAAAAGTGCATATTTTTAGCCTTCATCTATAAGTATCACTAACAGACTTCTGCTGCAGGATCTCAGGCTGCGTTCAGGCTCATGAAGGGTTAATATGTCCGAGATAAAATCAGGGACCAAACCACAGACGTGCCTTAAAAGTAATCATTACATTTTTCATAGAGATAACTTGTGTAGAGACGCTGAAATCGCTGTACGTCCTATTTTCATATAGATATAATTGTGCATATTTAAAAACCCTCAGCTGTAGATGATCTGAGCCGTTCCCAAACCCTTCAGAGCTTTAAAAACCAGTGAAAGAAGCTTCAAATATATTCTAATGGAGATTTTCCACTCTACAGTTCTAGCTCTACTTGGCTAGACTCGACTCGGTTTGGTACCAGGAACCTTTTCCATTACTGTAGTTCCTCCTCAATGTGAGAGGGGTCGTCATAGCAACGCTGCGTTAAACTGCCGCGTCTTTGTTTTATACGCAACACAAACACATAAACAATGGAGGACATGGAGGCGATGGTGTACTTGCTGCTGTATGTGCTGCTCGGAGGCCAATAGTATCGGATCTGAGCAGCGGCATCTTGAAAATTTCAGATGCATGCTGGGAAAAATAAAAACATTCTACTTATATGGGCATCAGGAGGAGCATGAGGACGGAGCGGGGGAGGTTGCGAGGGCTGGATCTACCACAGTCTACAACCGGCAACCTGGTGATGCTAACCAAGTTAGCTGTTACGACTATAACCACAAAACTCCGGAGAAAACTGTCGGTGTGAAACAAATTCACGGCTATTTCCTGCAGTCTATCTGTCCACGCTCCTGACCCTGTGAACCAATCAACCTGTCAATCACCACGTAGCCACGCCCTAATGCATACCCTGCTTTATCGTCACATATAAAATCAGGGAGGCCAAAATGTCCCAAATGAACATCATACTGCATTGAAGAAGGCTTTAAACTAGCGATTGAGACCATAAACACATTTTGAAAACGTTTACTGAGGTTAGAAATCAAGTGAGAAGTTGGTGAATTCTCCATTGACTTGTATAGAGACGGAAGTCCTTTTGACACCAAAACGGTCGCCCCCTGGCGGCCTTTTGATAGAATGCAGTTTTAAGTTACTTCCTCGTTGGCCTCATTGCAGAGGACCAGAACTCCCCGCTTGGGGACGGCTCATGACTCTTCCAGTGACTCTCTGACCAATCAGTGGCCGGCAGTCTGTTGACGTCACATTTAGTATCGGCTCGGCTCGCTTGGATCCTCGGCAGAGCAGATACTAAAACAAGCAGCAGGTACCAGGTACTATCCCTGCTGGAGAAGCTAGAGTAGTGCTAGAACTGTATAGTGGAAAAGCCCCATAAAACACACTGAGAGGCAGTGAAGTGAAACCGGAGTAATATGTTCACTTTTCCTTGTTTTTGTGTTAAAAGTCAAGCAGCACAATGAGGTGAACTTCTTCCGACCTCCTGAGTCAGAAATCCGACTTCAGGGGAAATTCTGACTTCAGAGTTTAACTGGAAGTCCCCGTCCCCCCGTCCCCGTTCCCCCAGCTTTACCCCTGTTTCTGATTCATTGAGTTTAACTGAAGAAAGTTTGGAGACAGTGAGCTCGTAACGACTTTAGGACAGGATGTTGTTGGAGTCAACACACAAAAAAATCGCTGAGTCGTCTGCATACAAACGGAAGCTGATACATTATCGTACCTCTGAGAGCTTTCACCTGAACTAACATGGAGAATAATAAAGGGAAGATGACTGAAAACACTGTCTGCTAGTTAACTTTAACATCTGTGTGTGTTTTATGAGTCATCTGATGTCATATTAAAGACAATACAAGTTGGTTGCAGGACTTCTATAATGGAAAAATACTATTTACCTCTTAGTTTTTTAACCCCTTACATACTGTTTATATTCTCTCCTCACAGTTTGTTCTCCTCATAAAAAGTGTCTAAACCAAACATTGAAGCCCAGATGTGTTTAGAAAGCATCAATAGTCGATCTGACTGATCAATAAATGTGATTAAACCTTGATTAATGTCTCAGAGAGCAGAGAGAGTGTATTTTTTAGCTTTTACACCACTAAACATCTCCTATCACACAATATCATGTCCTATTTTACCTCAGACATGAAAATATAACATAGCAATAATGATGGAAATGTATTTTATTGGTAGTTTTGAGTCTCTTTAGTCTCTCCATCTCATAGTTACCATGGTAACTAGATGGCAGCTGTCACTCAAACTAACTGTAGGTTGATTTTAGTCATTTCTATGCCTTTTCTTTTGTAGTTTTTAGGTTTCTTTTGTCAATTTCAGTAATTTTTGCCTCTATTTTTGGTGGTTAAATGTTATTTTATATGTAAAGGTAAAATGAGCAGAGCTTTATGGAACTCTGGGGTTTATTGTAGAACCATTAGAGCCATCAGTCTTCACTGCTACATCATAAAAAGAAATCCTCATAACTACTATCTTATTAAAACTATTAACTATTCATTTCACTAAAACACATGTCAATAGATACGGAGATAATCTGACCCAGAACAGCCTCAATGGACAAACATTTGTAGCATCTATACAAAAGTAGAACACTTTTATTGTTGTGCATTTTGGGCCACTTTAGAAAAAGTCATCAAATTTAAGAGTAAAAGACATTTGTGGAGTTTTTATAGCTGTTAGATGTTAAAATGGGTCAAATTTGTAGTAGTATGTAAGAGGTTAAAGACTTCAGAGTTGGAGGGTCAGAGTTCACTGCTGCACATTTAAAACTAATTTATGAACACATTGACCCAAATTAAGCCTTAGCTTTCTGTTGCTTACTGTTGGTAATTAAGGATTGTCAATTAACTGTGAATTAAGTCAAACTAATGGATGAGACTGGTGGATTATTGTGTGAGCTCTGTGTGTCAGAGAGCTCGGCCTCCATCCACACGGAAACAAGCTGAATTTACCAAAATATCTTCACCCTGTAGCCTGCTGTTCTCTGACCTGCTGCTCTCTGTGCCGCTGCTATTTCTGAGCTCTGAGATAAAACAACAACAACAGTTTACACCCAGATTAGTTTACAGGGGGGGGGGGGTTGGTGGTGGTTAACACTGAGCCCTGTGGCAGAGTTGGCACAGCTTCTTTCACACCGTCCCTGCTTCATCTGGCAGCAGGAAGCCGGCTGCTGTGTGCAGGGTTAGGTCACGTATGCACACATTCCTCAGAAATGAAGCTGTTGGGATGGAGCAGCGAGGTGGCGGAGGCACGATGTGACACGTCTGCACCAGCTGCACCCAGACAATAGCTGCTGCTGTGTACGCTCGCCTTATTAAGGATTTTGTTGTGTCACGCAAAGTCGTTTTTTTTTTTTTTTTCAGAAGTCCTTGAATGCAGCACGCAGGGGTCAGCGAGAGTCTGCTGCAGAGAGCTGCTGAAAGTCACACTGATGCACACACACACACACACACACACACACACACACACACACACACACACACACACACACACACACACACACACTGATAATGATATAATAATAATAAGAAGAAGAAGAATAATGTTAAATAAAAAAGACAGACATATTTTTCAAATGATCATTTAATCTATTTATTATTCTGATTTCTTAAGTAATGTAATATAATATATTCACATACAGTTGAGGTAGAATAACAAGGAAATACTCAGTTAAAGTACAAATATCTCAACTTTGAACTTTATTACACTACTTAACTTAATGTATTTAGTTACTTTCCACTTTTATCTACTTTATTTTCATTATTAACCCTTTCATGCATGAATTATAAAAACCTCAGTGACGATTTTATGTGTTTTTATTTTCTCTTTAGTCATGAAAAACATATTTGAACTTCTTTTTTTCCATCAAATTACATCAAATTACATCAAATTACATTATAATAACATATCAACTGATTTACAACCAAAACAAGTGACAGCAGATGGAGTGGTAGTGAGTAGGATGATGCATTAGTGTCCATCAACATCTATTCATATATAAGAAAACAGCTTTTGAATAGCTTCTCCACTGCAGTGACCGCTATGCATGAAAGGGTTAAATCATTTTTCAACAAGTATTTTAATTAAACTTTTCTCTTTTGTCATCAACTATTAAAGTTTGGCAGAGCTCAATATGACTAAAAGTCCAAAATTCTAATTAGATGATGTTATAATAATAAATAAATCTTCACGTTTGATGAGCTGGAGTCAGACGTTGATAATTTTTATCACAAAAAGCAGCTGATTATATTTCAAGGAGGAAGGAAGGAAGGAAGGAAAGGAGGAAGGAAGGAAGGAAGGAAGGAAGGAAGGAAGGAAAGGAGTAAGGAGGGAGGGAGGAAAAGAGGAAGGAGAGAAGGAAGGAAGGAAGGAAAGAAGGAAAGGAGTAGGGAGGGATGGAGGAAAAGAGGAAGGGAGGAAGGAAAGGAGTAAGGAGGGAGGGAGGAAAAGAGGAAGGGAGGAAGGAGAGAAGGAAGGAAGGAAAAGAGTAGGGAGGGAGGGAGGAAAAGAGGAAGGAAGGAAGGAAGGAAGGAATGAAGGAAGAAAGGAAGGAAAGGAATAAGGAGGGAGGGAGGAAAAGAGGAAGGGAGGAAGGAGAGAAAGAAGGGAGGAAGGAAGGAAGGAAGGAAAGGAGGAAGGAATGAAGGAAGGAAGGAAGGAAGGATGGAAGGAATTAGGGAATGAAGGAGGAGGGAGCAAAGAAAGAGGGAAGGAGGGGGAGAACGAGGGAAAAATTAAAGAAAGAGGGAGGAAGGAAGGAAGGAAGGAACAGTCAAAAGAGACGGGGTCAATCTGACCCGGGAGGACGACAGGAGGGTTAAACCCTGAACATGTGATTCATATGTCATGATATTAACAACATGATGACATCATAGTCTTACAACACGTTAACTTCCTCATAAGAAACCAGCAACTTCCTGAAGTCATGAAAACAACTAAACGCCCAAAAACACTGTTAATGATTATTAGTGATTTATATCTTAAAACTAAACAAACTATGGACTGAAAACCTTAAAATCAGACATTGCTTCTTAATAAAATCAGTTTAATAAAGTTACATCTTCTTCTTACTCTTCAGTTTGCTTCAACTCTGAGCTGCTGCACAAAGTGTTGAACCTGTGACCCTGCAGACCCTTCCTGGCTTTATTTATATATTTAACCTGAACACTCATCACATATTTATACACTTATTCATCATTTATGTGCAAATACCTCACTTTGCAGACCCAGTGAGATATTTAATGTATATTTAAATGCTGCAAATTGTAAATATGTATTTTTTTTTTTTTTTACTTTAGTTGGAAACAGAGTTAGAAGAAGCAGAATCTGACTTCTTTTAATGATGCAGTTTACAGTCTGCAGTTACATGCAAATCACATGTTTATTTAAGTATGTTTTAATGAAAAGTTTCTGTTTATATTCAGAATCAATAACTTTAAATCTGCTTTTCAATGATTCAGTGATTTTACATGTAGGTACATCATGAAAGAATGAAATACAATACTCAGGTCCTGGTTAATTAAAAAGAGAGCGTGTGTTTTATTTGTTTATGGTGAAAAAAGACATTTATAATCATTATTTTATGTTGCCGGAGATTATTTGATAGAATATGATGAATACAACAACATGTTTTAATGGTGATTTTTAAATATTTTTTATAAACAAATGTGTACATTAGCATATATAAAAATGTGTATCAGCTGCACTAAATTTAAAAAATGATGCATTTTATAAACATTTGTGTATATTGTGGGTCACATTAGGAAAAGTCAGGCTAATAGAAATGTGTATATAGTGTTTTTACAGCTTTAAAATGTTAAAAAAATAGGTCAAAATTGACCCTGAACAGCTTGTAAAGGGTTAAAAATATATGAATTAATAATCAGTAAATCAATAAAGTGAATGTAAAACATCTGAAATAATCTGAATATTTTATAAAATATGTTTTAGTAGCAAGTCAAACACCTGTTATGTATGAAGGCTGTATGGAGGATTATATACATTATTATTATTATTATTATTATAATTATTATTATTATTATTATAATTATTATTATTGTTATTATTATTATTATTATTATTATTATTATTATTATTATTATTATTATTATTATTGTTATTATTATTATTATTATTATTATTATTATTATTATTATTATCATCATCATCATCATTATTATTATTATTATTATTATTATTATCATCATCATCATCATTATTATTATTATTATTATTATTATTATTATCATTATTATTATTATTATTATTATTATTATTATTATTATTATTATTATTATTATTATTATTATCATCATCATTATTATTATTATTATTATTATTATTATTATCATCATTGTTATTATCCTGTATGTCTATCAGCTCTTATCAGCTGCTTTCAGTCTTTTCCCGGCGCGTGGCCAAGTTCACGTTCACTGTTTACTTCCTCGCGGATGGAGGGAGGGGAGGAGTGTGTGTGTGTGTGTGTGTGTGTGTGTGTGTGTGTGTGTGTGTGTGTGTGTGTGTGTGTGTGTGTGTGTGTGTGTGTGAAATGACTACATGCGACTCGTGGAGTCCTCAATGGCGGCGGGAACGCCCACCGCGCGGGCACGTACACTAGTGCAGCAACTTCTGCTTGATTGATTTATTTTATTTTATTTACAGTTTATTAATAATTTAAAGAAAAAGTTGCCATCAGATATTTAAGTAATGTTTATTTTATGGTGATTAAAGTTTATATTGAGGGTTATTTTTTTTTTATAAAGTGTCTCGTGGTTAAAATGTAAAATATAAATAAAAGTAAAGATGTTTGATAAAAGCTTGACATGTTGCTTAATAGCAGAAGTGAAACTGGGTTAGTCCTCCTCCCTTCACCCATAGAGCACATCTCATTCAGCACGTCTCACACTTTGCTCTCCTCTGCTTCACTTTCAGCTGGTAAAGATGAGGACACGTCACCGGAAGTGAGGCGGTGGATTTTCACAATACAAGGCAAGGCAAGCTTTTTTTTTATATAGAGCATTTTATACAGTCAGAGGCAGCATGAAAACATTTAACAGTAAGAATACAATTTAAAAAACAATTATAGTTAAAATTTGAAACATTAAAACATGCATTAAAAATAAATAATAATAATAATAATAATAAAAAACACTTCCTCCTCCAACTTCCTGCAATTTTAAGGTATTTGTACTTTACCGTAGTATTTCCATTTTCTGCTACTTTATTTTCACACTGCACTAAATTTTAGATTTATTCATATTGTACTTTTTACTCCACTCATTCATTTAAAAGCTTTAGTTACTTTACAGATGATTTGACATGATGGATGGATGGATGGATGGATGGATAGATAGATAGATAGATAGATAGATAGATAGATAGATAGATAGATAGATAGATAGATAGATAGATAGATAGATAGATAGATAGATAGATAGATAGATACTATCTATCACTGATTATACTAATAATGACTTCATTTAAAACATGTAAATGTTTCCTGATCTCCATGGTAACCAGAGTAAATGTAATATTGATAACAATTGTATTCCATTAACTTTATTTAATATAAAGTTATAATGTAAGATCATGCCAAACTAGTTGATATGGTGTTTCATTGAGAATTTACTGTTTTTAAGCAAGTTGAATTATTTGGTACAAAGTTTTTATGGTTACACCACTTAGACATTTTTACCATAATCCTCTAATATATTCTCTCTAAATGGATTAAAAGCAGAAATTTGATGCTGGGTCCACAAAAAAAGAATGTGTGCAAGTTATTCATACGTTTATTTTCATGTTTTAACCCTTTAAATTTAAACTAAACCACATTCAAGGGCCAAATACAGCCGAGTTTGATCTCATGTGGGCTGGATTATTAAAAAGAGGGAAGGAAGGAAGGAGGGAAGGAAAAGAAGACAGGAAGAAAGATGGAAGAAAGGGAGTAAGGAAGAAAGGAAGGAAGGACAGATAGAAGGAAGGAAAGAAGGAAAGGAACGAAGGAAAGATGGAAGAAAGGAAGGAAGGAAAGAAAGAAAGGAAAATAAGACAGACAGGAACGAAAGATGGAAGAAAGGGAGGAAAGACAGATAGAAGTAAAGAAGGAAGGAACGAAGGAAAGATGGAAGAAGTGGGGGAAAGAAGAAATGAGGGAAAAATGGAAGAAAGGAAGGAAAATAAGACAGGAAGGAAGGAAGGAAGGAAGGAAAGAAGGAAGGAAGGAAGGAAGGAAGGAAGGAAGGAAAGAAGGAAGGAAGGAAGGAAGGAGGAAGGAATTTATTGAGAATTTACTTTTTTTAAGCAAGTTGAATTATTTGTCACAAAGTTTTTATGGTTACACCACTTAGACATTTACAAATTGACTTCACATTTTATTCCACATTTATTTTCATGTATATAATCAATAAAAACAACAAATGCAGAATCAACCCAGATGTTTCTCTCATACAGTAAAAAGCTCTTAATCTGAAACCAGTAACCGGAAGTGTGTGTGTTCCCTACGTGCTGACTTGACGTCATTTAAACAGCATAAGAGGCTTGTTGTAAATCAGCTGAGACACACAGGGTCAGTCCTCTGGCTTCACTCAACACTTCAGCAGGACTGAATCTGACTAGCAAACATTTCTACATAAAAAAACAAAAACAAAACAACAACTTTAAACCTTTCACTATATTTTACTTCCACTCTGCATTTGCTCCAGAATTGCCTCAGAGGTTAAGATGCCTTTCATCGAGCCCGTATCAGACTCGGACCTGCAGAGTTTGGCTTTGGACCGGGTCGTCCCGTCTCTGCTGGAGGACGGTTTCTGCTATGTGGACGGTCTGCTGGGGGAGCTGGTTGGTGACGCGGTGCTGGAGCAGGTGAAGGACATGCACCGGTCCGGAGCTCTGCAGGATGGCCGGCTCGTGGGCTCCGTACCGGGCATCCGACGTAAGAGCATCCGCGGGGATCAGATCGCCTGGGTGAGCGGATCAGAGCGAGGCTGCGAGGCGATCCATTTCCTGCTCAACCTGATCGATAAGCTGGTGTCACTGTGCTCCAGCCGGCTGGGAACACCACGATCAAGGAGAGGTCCAAGGTAAGAGACGCTCTGCTCCAAGTTTAAGTCTAGATAGTGGAAATATTAATTAAATTATAAAATAAATAGAGGAAAAAGTACAATTTGTGCGTAAAACTGTGCGTAAAGTTTGCTCCATGATGATCATGAACTCTGTGTTGCTATAATCTGATTTTTTGGTGCTAAGTAGAAATGTTCTGCTGCAAAGTTGAAGTCTAGAAGTGGAAATATTAATTAAATTATAAAACAAATAGAGAAGGAAAAAGTAAAATTAGTGCGTTAAAACTGTGCGTAAAGTTTGCTCCATAATGAACTCTGCGTTGCTATATTTTGAGTGTTTGGTGCTAAAGTAGAAACGTTCTGCTGCAAAGTTGAAGTCAAAGTTTATTCCTACAGCACATTTAAAACAACCTCAAGCTTAAAACACAATAAACAATAAAAAAAATTAGGATTAAATTCATGATGTCATGGATTAAAAGCCAATGCATAAAAAGGTGATTCTTAAGCAATGATTTAAAACTTTAAGGTCGACTGTTCCACAAGTTTGGAGCAGTCACCAAAAAGTCTATAATTGGAAATATTAATTAAATTATAAAACAAATATAGAGGAAAAAGTAAAGCCTGCGTAAAACTCATTAATTCATTATTTATTACTTTTACTGCAGATATTTAAACTATGCAACATCTCTTAAAGTGTATTTAACATAAGACAATGTCATGGTGACTTTTCTCCTCGCTGCAGCCATAAATAGAAGGCATCACTACACACACACACCACACACACACACACACACACACACACACACACACACCCAAAGCAACTCAAACACTCAACACACTAAATATTATAAAAGTTGCGCAACTCTATCTCTACATACATAATGCAAAGTCATGTGACGTGTTAGAGGAAACAGTAAGAGGGAATCTGATGCTAAGGAGACTGTAAACGTGTCAGATATCATTTAATATGACTAACTCAGACCGATGAAGCTCAATAATACTTTTTTATTTTCCTACAACTTTCACATAATTACACACAAGACTTAAAAATCCCCCAAACTACAGCTGTCTGGCCTCTAAAATGACATAATACTTTAGCTTTTTGTGCCATATTTTTTAAACCACATAAACCATCAGTGCTTTTCTTCCTCTGTGGTTTTTCTTCCTCTGTGCTTTTCTTCCTCTGTGGTTTTTCTTCCTCTGTGGTTTCTTCCTCTGTGGTTTTCTTCCTCTGTGGTTTTCTTCCTCTGTGGTTCGATCAGTTTCATTCTGAACTCTTATGTTGACATGAGCGAGGCGTCACCGGAGAGTCCCTACATGTTTGTCTTTCCTCTGTTAAATGTGTGTTGGCCCTCTGGCAGCACTCCAGCGACCCCTCCCCCCCCCCCCCCCTTCCCCCAGTCTGTTGCCTTTAGCCAAGTTTCAGAAACCAGAGCACGCTCCAGGAAGGACAGGAAGTTTACTAGACCAGTTCAGGTCCTCTGAGTAACCTCTGCTGCTGCTGCTGCTGCTGCATCGTGTCCATTAATCACCCAGATGTTGACCTGCAGGAATCGTCTGTATTAATAATCATATTTTCTAACTCTGGGTGCAAATAGGACAGATTGCAGGTATCGTTTGACGGGAGAAGTGATATCGATTTATTTCGGTCGATATCTTAAAAGTTATCAAGTATTAATCTACCCAACATATAATAAGAGTTGAGGTATAAAGCAGCAAGTACAAATACCTCAATGTTTAACTTCATTCACAGCACTTGAGTAAATGTATTTATTTATTTATTTTATTTTCATTATTAAATCTGATATTTACACCCAGCCCTAATCTCACTGTTAACATATGATAAATAATCACATTTAAGAAGCTGAAACCATCAAATTTTGTGTATTTTTGCTTGAAAATTGGCTGAAATTATGAATTTTCGTCATTTTAATCGTCTTCATCTCGATAATCTGCAGATATTTGCACTTTCCCCCCATTGTGGGACTAATAATAAAAGAATATATAATCTTATTAGCAGGTTTCTGAACATCTGGAACAGCTGAATTAACAGAGATTCATTCATATTTTTTACAGCGCACATGTAGAGTTTATAGCTGTTACTAATGACACAAAACTAGCATTAATTTAACTTCTTTGTCTTTAAATTTGCTTGTTTTTGTCGAACAGTCCAAAGATATTAATCTCATGTGTGTAATGTCATATATGAGAAAGAAAAACTACAAATAAACTATTAAATATTTTGCATTTTTGCTTAAAAATAGACTGAAACGACTTCTCAGTTATCAGAATATTTACAGATTAACTTTCTTTAAATCAAACTATAAATGATGAAATGATAAACAGTCACAGGTCAGGTAACTTCTTCATAAATCTGCAGATGTTTGCAGGTCACTGAACATCTGGAACAGCTGATTTAACAGATTCATTCATATTTTTTACAGCACATAAGTCGAGTTTTATAGCAGTAATGAAAACTCTATTAATAAAACATCTTTCATACGTAAAGCAGGATCATCTCAGCTGTTACTGACGTCATTAACGATGACGCTGTTATATCCCAGCGTCCCCGTAAACCCTGTTAACCATAAACAATACGGGGACCTTGACTCTGAAGCTGTTAAGTGGAATTTATTTCCTTATTTACTCCTTTGATCTTCCTGCTGACGCGTGTCCAAACATCTTCCTTTATTTTATAATCCCATAAAGACTCAGAGTCATGTTTCAAAGGTTGCATTTGATCTATTATTGTTTTTTATTGTTTACAGGGAAGTTCATATATGTTGGTATTAGAGCCACGATTAACCATTATTATAGATGAGAGAGAGAGAGAGAGAGAGAGAGAGAGAGAGAGAGAGAGAGAGAGAGGAGAGAGGAGAGAGAGAGGAGAGAGAGAGAGAGAGAGAGAGAGAGAGAGAGAGAGAGAGAGAGAGAGAGAGAGAGAGAGAGAGAGAGAGAGAGAGAGAGAGAGAGAGAGAGAGAGAGAGAGAGAGAGGAGAGAGAGAGAGAGAGAGAGAGAGAGAGAGAGAGAGAGAACTAAAAATTACCCAAAAGTTGTACTAATAAAACAAATATATGTAAGAAATAATAATAAAATACTCAGTGTGCAGAAAGAACCAGTACAAAGCTCCCTCCAGTGTCTAAAAAAAATCTTATTTACACTGTTCACATAGTATTATATAAGATCTATAATCATAGTTTTTTGTCTTGTTTTCTTTATTGGGAGATCTAAAAAATAGGTTAGTGAATTAGTATTTGTTGCCATAAGAGTCAAGACTAATGATTATGTTCATTATAAATTAATCTGTTAATTGCTTTCTGATATAATTGGTGATTTTTTTTTAACGTATAAAATGATGAAAAAAAAGTCTCAAAGAACAAGAAGACGTCCTTTAAATGTCTCGTTTTTGTCCTCAACTTAAAGTTACTGTCAGAAAACTAAAAAAAAAACTAGAAGAAAATCACATTTAAGCAGCTGGAAACTGAGACATTGGTCTGTTTCTTCTTTAAGGAATGACTGGAAACAATGAAAAGATTATTAAAGGAAGTCAGTGATTAAATGTTAAATAGTTGGCAACTAATTGGTTAATGAGGTAAATGTTGCTGCTCCGAGTTGCTCCAGACGTTTCTATTGGCAACAGAAACACTGACACTGAGATCACATGGTTAAAAACACACAAACACCTGTTAGTGTGTGTGTGTGTGTGTGTGTGTGTGTGTGTGTGTGTGTGTGTGTGTGTGGTGTGTGTGTGTGTGTGTGTGTGTGTGTGTGTGTGTGTGTGTGTGTGTGTGTGTGTGTGTGTGTGTGTGTGTGTGTGTGTGTGTGTGTGTGTGTGTGTGTGTGAAGGCATGCAGAAGTGAACATTCTCACGTACACACTCCTCCACTTATTCAATTATTCACTCCCTCTCTCCTGCAGCAGCAAAAACGAATCACACACGTACACACACACACACACACACAGACACAGACACACACAGCTGCTGACAGTGTCCTCCCCCCCCCCCCGCACTCATTTCCAGTATGTCCGCCCCATCTTCACGTGCTTTTAATGTGTGCAATGAGCCCTTATCACGTGTGTGTGTGTGTGTGTTGTGTGTGTGTGTGTGTGTGCTGTGTGTTATCAGATGAAACTTCCTTAAGAAAACAAGTCAACCCAGCTACAATAGGATACACACACACACACACACACACACACACACACACACACACGTGTATCCGTAGACATAAACATAGTAAAGATCAAGGAGGATAAGAAGTTTTTTTTTGTCTTTTATTGTTTTTGTTTTGAATGGTTTTTTTTATAAACAAGCTTTAGTTTAAATTTTGAGCAACGTGATGATGTCATCGTGTTGCCTTTGGGGTCAGAATATCGGCTGGGAATTTGGAGTATTTTTAGTTATTTTTCTTATTGGTAATAAATCTTTCATGCAGGTTCAAACCAACAATGAACTGATATATTTACAGTATATTACATTATTTTAAACTTACACATTAACTATTACATTATTATAATATATAATTATTATATATATAATTAACCTCACTGGTTGCTGTTTTTATGCTCTTATTTTTATAATGTTTTATGTTAGTTTTTTTTATTTATCTGTCTTTGTAGCACTGCACAAGCACATAGTCTACCATATATTTACAGTATGTTTCAGTATGTTTGATCCTTTTTCTTAAAGTTTAATATATATGCAAAATAAAGTGTTTATGTATATATATATATATATATATATATATATATATATTCTATGTTT
The DNA here is from genome assembly GCF_963691925.1 of Scomber scombrus. Taxonomy (NCBI): domain Eukaryota; kingdom Metazoa; phylum Chordata; class Actinopteri; order Scombriformes; family Scombridae; genus Scomber; species Scomber scombrus. The sequence continues at coordinate 1,061,504 of NC_084988.1, read as the reverse complement.
ATAAAATAATCAGATGATATTTTTTTACTCTCTGATATCGGCATCAGCCCCAAAAATCCAGTATCAGTCAGATTCTATTTTCTTTCAATGTGTTTAAAGTAAAACATTAAACTGACTAAACTTTGCACACACACACACACACACACACACACACACACACACACACACACACACACACACACACACACACACACACACACACACACACACACACAGTAGAGCAGACGAGTCTCTGCTGCTGCTCCAGTCTGCAGCCTCACGCTCCACACGTAGCTCTGTCATTAACCCGTCAGCTGGCTGGAAAGCTGCCAAACACACACATACCCCTCCTCTCCTTCCTTCCCTCTTTCCTTCCCTCCCTCCCTCCCTCCCTCCTCCTCCTCTACTAGACAGATAAGATAAAGCTGAATTCAAAAACAGCTCTCAGAGGCGTTTTTCTCCTTTTTTTCCCTCCCTCCCTCCGTAGTATCATTTCCTCTCCGCTCTGTTTCTAAGGAATAGTTTAACTGTAGATACACACTGATGAGGCTGTGTGTGTGTGTGTGTGTGTGTGTGTGTGTGTGTGTGTGTGTGTGTGTGTGTGTGTGTGTGTGTGTGTGTGTGTGTGTGTCAGTGAAGTCGTGTAAACAAACTTTGGGTGATTTCCCTTCTCCTCTCCTTCCCCCTTTTCCTCAGCGTAGACTTTTCAGAGGCCTCTCTCTCTCTCTCTCTCTCTTTCTCTCTCTCTTTCTCTCTCGTCTTGTCCTCTCTTCCTCTTCTCTCCCCCTTGCTCCTTCTCTCCTCCTCCTCCTCTCTTCTTCCTCATCTCCTCCTCTCTCCCTCCTCTCCTCTCTCCTCTTCCTCTCTCATCTCCTCTCCTCTCTCCCTCATCTCCTCTCCTCCTCTCTTCCTCCTCTCCTCTCCTCTCCGCCTCTCTTCCTCTCCTCTCCTCCTCTCTTCCTCTCTCATCTCCTCTCCTCTCTCCCTCATCTCCTCTCTTCCTCTCCTCTCCTCCTCCCCTCCTCCTCTCCTGACCTTTCTTAGAGGAAGTACAGTGTAAACACAGATCAGGTGTTCCAGCTACTTTGATCTTTGATCTTTGATGAAGGTTAACGGACGCTGTGACTTTCCTGCTCGTTGATAATAATAAAGAAAAGGAAGCGCTTGTTTTATTATAAGGTAGCGTGCAGAGTGGTGGAGCTGCTCACACGCTTCCTGCTGCTTTTGTTCTGTTGCTACCGGGCGTGTTTGGGTGTTTTCAGTGTCTTTGGTCTGAGTCTGAGTCGCAGGTGAAGCTGCTGACGTGTTTTGGGGTCAGGTGATCACATTGACGTCAGAGTGATGTCACGACGCTCAGTTTGTAGATCAGAGCTGCTGATGATGATGATGATGATGATGATGATGATGTTGTTGTTGTTGTTTCATTTCAGTTAGAAAAGAAAACCAGGGTTAATCTTCACTGACGCTGTTTCACCGTAACAAAGAATATAATATATAATACATATATATAATATATAATATATGCAGTTTATTCCATCAAATAAAAGACTCCACTCATATAAAAAGTTATTAGTTGGAACAAAATGTTGCTTTATGTTTATTTAATTATTGCACATAAAGAAAAAAATAACTTTTATATGAAGAACTTTTGCAGCTTCTTTTTAAGTTGATGTAAATTTAAACTAGATGTTAAATCAACTTTTGAAGCAATTCAGCAATAATAACCTCACTGTGTTTTTCTTTGTATGCGTGTGTGTGTGTATATATGTGTGTGTGTATATGTGTGTGTTTCTATGGTCGTGTGTGTGTGTGTATATATGTGTGTGTATCTATGTGTGTGTGTGTGTGTATATATATGTGTGTGTGTGTGTGTGTATATATGTGTGTGTGTGTATATATATGTGTGTGTGTGTATATATGTGTGTGTGTATCTATGTGTGTGTGTGTGTGTATATATATGTGTGTGTGTGTGTGTATATATGTGTGTGTGTGTATATATATATATGTGTGTGTGTATATATGTGTGTGTGTGTGTATATATGTGTGTGTGTGTGTATATATATGTGTTTGTGTGTATATATGTGTGTGTGTGTGTGTGTGTATATATGTGTGTGTGTGTGATCAGCTGTTCAGTTTTTCCTGGAAGGAAACCCACAGTCTGAGTGTTTGTTGACTTTGACACAGAGTCTAATGTCTGATAATCGTCTGCTGCTCTCAGCTTATCACTCGCTTCCTGTTGGGGGTCAAAAGGTCGCAGCGCTGCGAGGGGAACGACCCCCTCCCCCCCCCCCCCCCCCAGCGCTTTACCTCCTCGTCCTGTTTAGGAAAACTTCTTCATTCCCTTAAAGACAGATTAATCCTCTGTATGATTTATTATGGAGTTTTAATGTCTGGAGATAAAATGATGACACATTTTTAAACTTTATGAACTTTTTTGGCGCAATTTTTCTCCCATAAATTAAAAATGTGGATGTCTGAATTTTTTAAGTGGAGCATATTTTTACCGAGTTATATATTTACATGTTTTTGGAAGTTCATTAACTTTATTCTCCTGTACTTTTTAAGAATTATTGGGTTTTCTTTTGGTCATATAAACTTTTAGTATAAAAAATTACTGTAATTAAAGAACTGTCAATCTATCAATTTAGAGACTGGCAGCAGCTCTCATTGATCTCTGAATATAATATTACCTTACAAGCAGTCAGGTTTTCCTCTTGTTCATACTGAATATTAAAACCTTCAGATTTGCTTCCAGTGTTCAGTGATGGACTGAATCCACTTATTTAAAATAATTTAAAGTAGATGATCAGCTTCTATTGAGCTTCATCAGTGTGAGTTAGTCATATCAAGTGATATATGACACATTTACAGTGTTTTAGCATCAGATTCCCTCTTAGTGTTTCCCTGTTGAGCTGTGGTGTAACCATAGTAACACAAAGACGTTTCTACTAAAAACACTGTAACGTTGAAACATAGAAGATGAATATTATATATATATTAGTTTATTATGAAGGTCAGTATGAACAGGAGGAATCATTACAGCAAGATAAACTCACTTCATGCTCATGTTTAACTCCTGACTGTTTGTTTAAGACACTTTAAACACTTTAAACCAGGGGTGTCAAACATGCGGCCCGCGGGCCAGAACCGGCCCGCCGAGGGGTCCGATCCGGCCCACTGTCCTTCCTTCCTTCTTTCCTTCCATCTTTCCTTCCTTCCATCTTTCCTTCCTCCTTCCAGCTTTCCTTCCTTCCATCTTTCCTTCATTCCCTCCTTCCTTCCTTCCAGAACCAGCCCGCTGAGGAGTCCAATCCAACCCACTGTCCTTCCTGTGTTCTTTTCCTTCCTTCCTTCCATCTGTCCGTCCTTCCTTCTTGTCTTCCTCTCTTCTTTTCCTTCCTTCCTTCTTGTCTTCTCTTCCTTCCTTCCTTCCATCTGTCCTTGCTCCCTTTCTTCCTTCCATCTTTCTTTCCTGTCTTCTTTTCCTTCCTTCCTTCCTTCTTGTCTTCTCTTACTTTCTCCCTTCCTTCCATCTGTCCTTGCTCCCTTACTTTCTTCCTTCCATCTTTCCTTCCTCCATTTCATCCGTCCCTCCTTCCATCTGTCCTTCCTTCCTTCAATCTGTCCTTCCTCCCATCTTCCCTTCCTCTCTTCTTTTCCTTCCTTCCTTCCTTCATTCCTACCTTCCTTCCTTCCTTCATTTTAATGATCCGGCCCACATGAAATCAAATTGGTCTGTATGTGGCCCTTGAATGAAAATGAGTTTGACACCTCTGCTTTAAACACTTTAAATACTTTAAACACTTTCAACACTGAGCTGAGACACTCTGAACATATTTGTGATTCTTGCAGCTTTAAAAATAACCAACTCTAAAATGTCTCTGCAGAGACATTAAAGGCTTTCAGCTGCTTCTTATCACTGCTGAAAAAGTTTGGCTCAACCAGTTTCCTCCCTACACTGACCGGGCTGCACGTACACACACACACACACACACACACACACACACACACACACACACACACACAGAGAGATACACTGAGAGAGAGAAGCAGGCATACAAGCATGAGCACACACATCATGCAATTTGTGTACGTGCAACTGAAGCTGTATGCACACAACCACAACTATATTAGCAAATCACCACACACACACACAGAGACACACACAGGCTCAGACACACACACACACACATGCTCAGACACACACACAGGCTCAGACACACACACACACACAGGCTCAGACACACACACACACAGGAAATATTAGCAAATCACCACACACACACACATGCTCAGACACACACACACACACACACACACACACATGCTCAGACAAACACACACACACACACACACACAGGCTCAGAAACACACACACACACACACATGCTCAGACAAACACACACACACACACACACACACACACATGCTCAGACACACACACACACACAGAGACACACACACAGGCTCAGACACACACACACACACAGAGACACACACACAGGCTCAGACACACACACACACACACACAGAGACACACACACAGGCTCAGACACACACACACACACAGACACACACGCTCAGACATGCAGAGGAAGTGTCTGTAATCATTTGAAGATTATTTCAAGTTTTACCGGAAATTATGTCACATTTTTATTTCTTCTTTTTTCTTCTTCAATTCTAAATAAGACATTAAATAAGATTAAAGAAACTAATCAATCAAACTTTATTAATACAGCAGCATTCATTCATTCATTCAACACCTACCTCAGGTTATATAGGCATAAGAGCAATATGTGCAATCGACTGTGTATGTGTGTGTGTGTAAATAGCTTTTAAAGTAATTCATTGTTTTTATGTATAATATTTATATTTATTTTGACTTTTTTGCACCACGGTTAGAGACCCCGAACCAATCTCGTTGTGAAACCTGTTGTTCAATGACAATAAAGGATATTCTATTCTATTCATTCATTCATTCATTCATTCAGGTTACTGTAGTTCAAAGAGCTTCACAGCTGATAATAAGAACGAGTGACAACATAAAGAAAAACTGAGACCAATGTACCAAGAGAAAATAAAGATTATAAACATATTTAAATGTTTTGTTAAAGTAGAATAAATTCAAAAAAATATAAATAAATATATAAAATAAAAAATATATGTACAATGTATGAATACAAAATAAATAAATGAATATATCAAATAAAAAATAAGAAAAAGTAAAAATAGAAACTAGATTAAAAAGACAAAAGTAAAAATAAAAAAGATAAAGTTTAATAAATAGGTTAAAATTAATTAAAACACACAAAACAGACTAATTAACTCAATAAGATAAAACTTGAATGTTAATAAAATAACACAAAATAAAGTAAAATATTAACAAAACTATAAATATTCACATTTTAAGAAGCTGGAATCAGATAATTTTGCATTAATTAGTTATTAAATTAGTTGCTTATTATTTTCCTCTATAATTGATTAATTAATGCAGTTAAATTACAAACACGTTTTATTTCCTTCTGCTCCTATAAACCTTCATTTTTTACAGTGTATTCATAAATAAAACACATATTAAATGTTTGTGTGTTTCTGTGTGTCTGCAGGCCATGGTGGCGTGTTACCCGGGCAACGGCGCCGGTTACGTCAAACACGTGGACAACCCGAACTCTGACGGGCGGCGGATCACCTGCATCTATTACCTCAACAAGAACTGGGATGCTAAGGTGCGTTCAGGGACCTCAGGAAACGGGGACGTCTCCTCCTGTGTTGTTGTTTTTATTGATCGAGATCAAAGATGATTATTGATGATTATCAGTCAGACTGCGAGACTTCCTGTCTGATGAGGGAGGTGAAGTTTGAGATGATGAACGTTGATATAAAGTTTGACTCATCCGGACATTTTTAAACAAACATTTTCTGCTTTTATTGCCTGAAAATATGAAGATTTTCTGCTTTTTTTTGTTATTTAGGAAAGTAAACTAAATATTTTCGGGTTATTTTAGATTTGAAGACATGAAGTTGATCTGTGGATTAAATATTAAGTAAATTAAGTTTATTTGTAAAGCAGCTTTAAATACAAGTAAATGCAGCTTAATAATAATAATTTTAATATAGTAAAAATAGTACAAAGTAAAAGTAGTAAAAAAAATAGAATAAATACAAAATCAAGTAAAATTCATTACAAGTTCATCAGTGTGAAGATGAATGTCAGAAAAGATAATAAAGTAAGTTTTTCTATTAAATATATTTAACAAGCTGTCTAAATAAATCAAATAATCCGTTTTAAAGGAAAAATTCCCCCAAAAATGTTTAAATGTGATATTTGATCTTTTACTGTCATAAACTGAAATATCTTTAACCCAACTCAGTTTTCACTATTTTCTGACATTTTCTTAATAAAGAATGAATCAGTTTATTAACATGCTGATTATTTAATTAATAATGAGAATAATCAATAGTTGCAGCTGTAGGAAGTCTGAAGGGAACTAATGTCTTATATATTTTATTGTATATTTAAACGGTTTCCTCTCGCTATCAGCTGACCGTGTGTCGTCTTCCTGTTTCAGGAGCACGGAGGAATCCTCAGGATTTATCCGGAGGGAGAAAACGACGTAGCCGACATCGAGCCGCTGTTTGACCGACTGCTCTTCTTCTGGTCCGACCGCAGGAATCCACACGAGGTGCAGCCCTCCTACTCCACCAGGTAACCAACCGATCAATCAATCAATCAATCAATCAATGACAGGAAGGACAGATGAGGACAGGGACACTTGCTTCTTGTCTGTTTATTCTTTCTTTTCTTGCTCATTTTTTAGTGTTAAATGAGGATTTATTCATTTAATTGATTGATAGATTTTTCATATTTTAATGTTAAATTAGTGAATTCTGTTAAATTCATTCATTTAATCAATTTTTAAAAAGCTTTGTTGAAAAACCTATAAACAGCTTCAGGATATTTGTCACATGATTTGCAGTAAAGTTGACATTTCACACTAAATGTTGAGTAATATTTCCCTTTAGATGAAGAAAATAGTGAAATAAAGCAGAAAAATACATAAAACTGTGATTTAAAGTCAAAATGTGATTAAAATATGAACCAAAAAGCTTCAAACGCTGCTGTAAATCAACTGAAAACTATAAAATCTTAATTTTATTAAGTCAGTGAAGTTAATAAATCCAGCAGCTCAACAGGCTTTTTACATTCAGTTAATATCAGCTCAGAAAAAACACAAACTCTTAATATAATGTCTGTATAATAATAATTATATGTGTGTATTTAAATGTATGAGATTAAAGTAGAAACTTGGCTTTAAAGCAGAGAAGCAGCTTTAATTAACACACTGAGCTGCTGCTGATTTAAAGAAATTAACCTAAAATAAAGATTGTGCTGCTTTATAAATAATTCATCCTCTTTATTATACAGAAGATATAAACACATAAAATAATATATATTTCTAATAAAGCTGATTAAATGAGCATCGCAGGTACAGATCATTGGCTCCACCTGCTGGTGAAACTGTGGAATTACATGTAAACAGATTCAACATCACTTCTATCTTTATATTTTACTTTTCTGTCTTAATTTAAGACTAAAATACAACATTTAAAAGTGCAGCTATAATAATAATAAAGCTTATTTATAGAGAAGCTTTCATACAGGAGATTAAGCTCAAAGTGCTTCACAGAAAAACAACATTAAAATACAATAAATATTATAATTAAAGGAAATAAATGAGAACTGTGTAAATATATATAACAGTGTGTAGTTAACATGTGTTTGTGTGTTTCAGGTACGCAATCACAGTCTGGTATTTTGACTCTGAGGAGAGAGCCGAGGCCAAGAGACGCTTCAGAGACCTGACAGGTAAACACACACACACACACACACACACACACACACACACACACACACACACACACACAGAGAGACACACACACACCCTTTTTTAAATCATTAATAAGCACAATAAAAGGGTAACAGTGATTAGTTACTTGCCAAATATTGATCCCATATTTATGTTTTGTTAAATCTCAGATTGGATTCTTTAGCTTTGTAACACACATTCAATTATGAGCTTTTATTTATGAGTTACAAACTATTTTAGCGTTAAAATATATTTATTTGAGGTGTTTTTGGTTTATAAACTTGTATTTTAAAGCAGTATTCTTATTAATGAGAGTGATTTATTATCAGTATTCTTTGAGAGTTTTAATCGTTTAAAGAGATCAAATAAAATTCAAATAAATGTAAATATAAGTTAAAATTTTGTATGAACACACTTTATAATCTTATCTAATATATTAATACAATCCTACATTACTGTGATATTTATTTGAGGTTTTTCTGCTTTATAAACTTGTATTTTAAAGCAGTATTTTCATTAATGAACGACTGATTTAAGACATTTTTATCTGTTTTTTTCAGCTTCCACTCGGCAGGAAAACAGCAGCAGCAGCAGCTGAGCGGTGACACGTCGCCACCTGGTGTTCAAACCCTGAAGTGCAGGAGAAGGACGGCCGGATACACTGATGAAAGAAAGAAAAGAGGAGGAAAACGGACAAAAAGAAAAGTGTTACTCTGTCCTGGACTGTGGAGGAGTCGAGGGGAATTTTCTAACGTTGATGAAACTGAAAATGTTCCCTCATCGCTCCGTCGTCCAGCTGGTCGATTTAGACTCCGCCCGCCTGCACCGCCGCTGTGAGCGCAGCCGCCGCGCCCTCGCCGAGGTCAGCTGACCGGCGGCTGCTCCGGACTCTCGCTGCTTTACTCGTGCAATATTCTCTCTTTTCTCTTCTCTCTCTGGTTTCTGTCGCTGAGGTGGAGGAAAAACGTCGGACTGCACCTTTAAAAAAACAAACCTTCACTTCACAAAGAATAAAGAAAGAAAAGAGAAGGAGAGACGGATGTTTACAGACGGAGAAATGAGAGAAACGATGATTATTTTAAACCCTAGAGTTGTTTTTTTTAATCATCGAGGAAACTTTGGAAATGTTTACTTTATAATTCAACAAACGACGGCTGTAAAAAAAAGAAAGAAATATATTAAAATATAAGATTTATGCTTTTAATTTTAACCTGAGAGAAAAAGAAGCAAATGTTTTGTTACATGATTAATAAAATAATAAAATAATAACTTCATGAGTCAAATGTTTTATTTCACAGCTCCTTTATTTTATACTTTGTTTTCAGGTATTTAACAGAAAAGTTTCAGAGTTAATGAAGCAGTTTGGTACAAATTATAAGAAAAATTGCACACAAAAATATGTTGTTTAGATTTGGTTTCATATATAGTGGATAGAAATATATATAATAAATCTATAATAATTATTAAAAATGTAATTTACATGGAAAAGAAAAGTATTTTTGTGTGTCCGATGATATATTTGCACAGAATTTTATGTTTAATTACAAAGTTTTGAGACGAAGAAATAAATAAATAATTATTTATTTATTTTTTTAAAACACTAAAAACAGTATTTTACTGATTTTACTGATACTGATTCATTTATTAAACATTTAATTAAATTAATTTAATTACATTTAATGTAAGTTTCTCCGCTGTGGGACTAAAAAAGGAATATTTTATCTTATCTTTTTTGGATTATTTCCTAACAAGTCGCTGCTGTTATTAATTTGTTAATTAATTTAAGGATTAAATCATTTTGTATATTTAGTGGAAATGATCTTGTAGTTTTTAAGAAAGAATTTAATAATAATCAGAATAATAAATGTAGTTTAAAATGCCAAACTACCCACAAAAGTATTATTAGTATTTACTTTTTTCCATTTTTTCTTAGTAATTTGAACCATTTTGCACCAAATGTCCTAAAAATAAAAAGTTAAATACCTGAAAATAAGACAGAAAAATCAAGGAAATGAGAATTAAATGACAGAAGCTGTGAAATAAAAACAAAATGTGTCATTTTCTTGATTTTTGGGAAAAGAAAGTTTGAAGAAACGTTAACTCCAGATGAAATAAACCAACTTTCTCCTTTTTTTACTGAAGAAAACTTTGATTAATCAGAAACTTTCTTTAATGACTGGATGAATCATTTTGTCTATAAAGGCGATGCTGAACTCAGAAAAACATCAAATCTTAACGTTTCTTTACTTTATGAAAGAAAAAAGTAATATTTGATAATAAAAATTGTTGATTTATTTTGTGACAAACGATGAAAAATGATTCAAAGCTGCAGAAAAAGTGAATCTGTAACTTTCACATTATGATAAATAAATAATAAGATAATCAACCTGATGTTTGGATGTGATGAAAATGTGTTTTTTCTTTTTTTTTTTGTGCGTCTTTACACGATACATGTGTTTCCCGAATTTTGTTTGTCTACGTCAATCTGAGTGGAGGGGCTTGATTTTTTAAATTTCTAGGGGGCGCTATTAATCCATTTTTGCCTCGGCCATTTCCGCGATCCTTAAAATATCAAATTTTTCGTTGGATCGGACATGATTGCAAGTTTTGGTGAGTTTTGGGGCATGTTTAGGCTTTCAAAAAGGCGTACAACTATAATAATAATAAAAATCATCCAGATTGAACATTTTAGCCTGGATGGCCGACTTCCTGTTGGACTTAGGGTATGGGTCCAAGAGGCTTTTTTGTGCGTCTGGACATAATACATAGGCCTTGTGGATTTTATTTCTCTATGTCAATGTGGAAGGCGGGGCTTAAACTTTGAAATTTTCCAGGGGGCGCTGTGGAGTCATCTTCTCACTTAAAAATCCCAAACTTTGTCAGTAGTCAATATGTGTGACTGTTGACGTATGTGTACAATTTGGTGAATGTAGGAGTTTATGAAAATGTACAAAATGGATAAAGGCATTAGGGGGCGCTATTGAGCTGTTGTGCCACGCCCAGGGGCAGTTATGGTCTCAAATTAAAGTGCGCCTGAGTGTGAACCTATGTGGGCAATTTGGTGATTCTGTGAAGACGGGAAAGTCCTCTAAACGCAGAGGGAAAAATGGAAAATTGACGCAGGAAATGCACAATAACTCACTTCCTGTTAGAGTGAAAATTTTGAAAAAAAATAATTTGGGGGTTTACCCATGAGTGCTATGTGTCCTGTAAATTTCACGAAGATCAGACAAAGTTTGTGGTCACATGACCTGCTGTTAGGGGGCGCTATGGAGACCCCTTGCCACACTCACCCCCAACGATGTTGAAATTGAAACGGCTTCAACAGGTGTGACATTTTACGCAGTGCATGTATTAACATCCGACAATGTATGGAGGAGTTATAAGGAGTTGTTTGTTTATACAAACAAACAAACGACTGCCACGCCCACCTGGTATAACGTAGGTAAAATCTGTTATCAAGTTTACATCATCAAGGTCTGAGGATGATACAGTTCTAATCTGAAGTCTGTGGAGTCAAAACTGCAGGAGGAGTTTGTTAAAGTACGAGGCCTGGAAATGGGGAAAATGGCAACAAAAATGCACCTGTGATCCAAGATGGCCGACTTCCTGTTGGACTTAGGGTATGGGTCCAAGAGGCTTTTTTGTGCGTCTGGTCATGATATATATGAATCCTAAATTTCGTTCATGTACGTGCATGTAGAAGGCGGGGCTTCAACTTTTAATGTTCTAGGGGGCGCTGTAGAGTCATTTTGGCACTTAAAAGGTTGCGGTTATACCAAAAAATAATATTCGTGCTTCTTGATGAGTGTGTCTAATTTGGTGAGTTTTAGAGTTTGTCAGTACATCCTAAGTGGGAAAACGCATTAGGGGGCGCTACTGAGCTGTTGGGGCAAAATGTTGGGCAAATGTGGTATCAGATGAAAGAGCTCATGATTTGGAACCTACGTGGCAGGTTTCATGATTCTGTGAACATCATAAAGTCCTCAAAGCTGTGTTCGAAAAATGAAAATCGGTGCACGCCACGCCGCGTGGGCGACTTCCTGTTTGGTAAAAAAATTCCACAAAATTAATTTCCCAATGATCCGATGAGACCTATGACATATGTAAATTTCATGCAGATCCAAGAAGATTTGTGGTCACATGACCCGACGTTAGGGGGCGCTAGCGAGTCCCCTTACCACGCTTGCGTCCAATCACGTTAAATTAAATAAATTTTCACCAGCTGCGATGTGTGTGCTGAATTTCATGAGTTTTCATGCATGTTCAGGCCACCAAAAATGCGCCCAAAGTGGCGGCACAAGAGCGTGAAAAATAATAATAAGAATCCTGGCAATAGCAATAGGTCCCTCACTGACTTGTCAGTGCTCGGGCCCTAATTAATGCTGATAAAAATTAGTTAATACATTATGATTCATATCAATATGCACAAATGCTGCTGATGCAAACTTCCCCAATGTATGAAATTATTCATATAGTCAAACAAACTTCTGATTAACCATAAAGCTGGTCGTCATAGTAACCAAATGCATGTAACTCACCTTTGTCCAGCAAGTGTCACTGTAGCTCCACTCATCTCAGGCAGGTTTAACTCTGATAGAAGATAAAAACATAAACTTTAATACAGTTACTGATTATATGACTTTATTTATATTAATCTACAGACAGAGAGTAAACTAAAGTACTAAACTAAAAGTACTGCAGTATTATGAGTGATGTAGTATGCAGTATTACAATAAAAGTACTGCAGTATTATGAGTGATGTAGTATGCAGTATTACAGTAAAAGTACTGCAGTATTACAGTAAAAGTACTGCAGTATTATGAGCGATGTAGTATGCAGTATTACAGTAAAAGTACTACAGTATTATGAGTGATGTAGTATGCAGTATTACAGTAAAAGTACTGCAGTATTACAGTAAAAGTACTGCAGTATTATGAGCGATGTAGTATTACAATAAAAGTACTGCAGTATTATGAGTGATGTAATATGCAGTATTACAGTAAAAGTACTGCAGTATTATGAGCGATGTAGTATGCAGTATTACAGTAAAAGTACTGCAGTATTATTATGTGAACTTTGTGGTGTTTCAGGAGGAAAACTGCCTCTAATAAACTCTCATTGTAGTTTCACATTTTCTCCACAAGCTTTGAATGAGAAGAAAACACTTTGATCACTGTTGATAAAAATCATCTTTATTGATTATTGAAGCTTCAGATTGTTCACACATCCAATCAGTAAAGTGCGATCAATGATTTCATGTTCAGATTGACTTCATCCACACAGTCAGTTAGTTTAACCCAGAATGTCAGCTATGTACAAGAACATCATTGATGATTATTATCATGATCATTACAGTTTGATTGAACATTTCTTTATGAATTTACAAAGTGATGAGAACAAAATATCTGTGATGAAGGAAGTTATGCTGTTTTCTCTGTTTAAGAAACAACAGACACAAATACATCAATACAAACATGAAACTAACATTTAGAACAAAGAGAAGTTCACATTTTCATCTGAAGAAATGTCATGAAGGTTAAAAACATGGTGATGAGCAGTGAGAGACTCCATGGATAAAAACACACAGGAAAAAGTCACATTTAAAGAAACTGAAAATATAAACACAACAAATGAAAAGTTTAAAAAAAGTTTGATTGACAGCTGATCTCTGAGCAGCTCAGAAACATGGAGACAAAAACATGAAGAATTACAACATCTGACACATGAAGTCTGAAATGACTTCTGTCTATTTCACTTTACACAACTCAGCTGTGTCTCCAACATCATAAACAGAAAGTCCAGCATAGAGAGGCTGAGTGAATGTGGTCTGGACTCTGTGGAGGAGAGTCATGGTTTCAGAGACGTCGTAGAAAGACAGAATACCTGCTCTGTGATCCAGGTACACTCCGACTCTGGAGGGAACAGGACCTGAGACGGGAGTTTCAATGCTGTTGAACCAAAATTCATAACTGTTAAGGATATAACATAAAGACCAAGATTTGTCATTACGTCCAAATCCAGATTCACTTCCTGCTCTGCTGATATTCTTGTATGCTACTGCTACATCAACTCCTTCCCATCCTCTCCACTCCACCTCCCAGTAACAACGTCCAGTCAGACTCTCTCTACTCAGGACCTGAGGATAACTACTGAATCTGTCTGTGTGACTAGAATAAGACTGTTGTTGATCCGTCAATTTTATTTTTCTGTTCCCCTCAGATAATAACAGCTTTGTGTGTGTTGTGTTTGGATCCAGAGTGATTACACGTGAATATTTTAAGAACCCATCTCTGGTCTTGGGTTCTGGTTCTGGCAGTAAAACCACTTCAGTCTCTGCCAGTAAGATGTTTGTCCATTTGTCCCTCAGGATGTCCTGTAGTTTATCTCTGAGCTCTGACACAGCTGCTGTCACATCCTCAAAGTATCTCAGAGGACGGATATTGATGCTGGATGAGTCTGTAGGTTCACTGAGTTGTGACACTGAGGGGTAGTTGTGTAGAAACTGGTTGTGATCCTCTGTGTGTGAGAGCTGCTTCAGTTCAGCGTCTTTCCTCTTCAGCTCAGTGATCTCCTGCTGCAGCTTCTCCTGAAGCTCTTTGACTCCACTCACTTCAGTTTCCTGCTGGGATCTGATCTGCTGCTTCACATCAGAGCTTCTTTTCTGGAGGAGACGGATCAGCTGAGTGAAGATCTTCCCACTGTCCTCCACTGCTTTATCAGCAGAGCGACTGACGGTCTTCACCTCCTGTTGAAGCAGCTTCACATCTTTCTCTCTGTCCTGGATTCTCTGCTGGATGTTTAGTCGACTCACCTCAAGCTCTCTCTGCCTCTCAGTCCTTTCTGCTACAGCTGGGACTGTGTCGTGGCCTTTATGATCCTCCATAGTGCACAGATAACAGATACACTTCTTATCTGTACGGCAGAATATCTTCATCACCTCATCATGACGAGAGCAGATGTTCTCCTGGAGCTTCTCCGAGGGCTCCACCAGCTTGTGTTTCTTTAATTTGGTTGATTCAAAGTGAGACTGGAGGTGATTCTCACAGTAAGACATCAGACACGTTAGACAGGACTTGAAGGCTTTCAGCTTCCTCCCAGTGCAGACATCACAGGCCACATCTTCAGGTCCAGCATAGCAGTGATCAGCAGGAGCAGCTTGGGGTCCAGTCTTCTTCATCTGCTCCACTAAAGCTGCTAACATGGTGTTTTTCATCAGGACAGGCCTCGGTGTGAAGGTTTTTCTGCACTGAGGGCAGCTGTAGATCCTAATCTGATCCTCTCCATCCCAGTGTGTTTTAATACAGCTCATACAGTAGCTGTGTCCACAGGAAGTAGCCACCGGATCCTTCAGTAGATCCAGACAGATCGAACAAGAGAAGGTTTCTCGGTCCAGCTGATCTTTCTGCGCCATTTCAGCTCTCAGAGGCAAAGACTGTCTGAGTTTCACTTCCTGATAAGTGAAACAGGTTTGAACAGATATGAACACGTGATTTTGCTGAATGCAGCCTGACAGCTCTGTGCTGCGTCACATGTTGGTTACACCCATCTACAAACTGTAGATTTAAAGGGAGAGAACAAGGAACTCTGATCCCAGAGTGGAGCTTGTTGTGTTTAAAGCTTTATTGATCATTGTCTCAGTAACGCTTTAATACTGTATCAATATGAAATAAAACCTGCAACACATTTCATATTTTAATCATGTTGTTTGTGTTTGAAATACAAGCAAATAAAACTAAAGTTCATCTTATCCAGAAACTCTGCTGATAAATGTCGACCTTTGACAGTCACATGATCCTCTGTAGAAACTGTCAGCAGCAGTACTGGAAGAAGTACTTTACTGCAGTAAAAGTACTAATACTGCAATGTAGTAATACTCTATTACAAGTAAAAGTATTGCAGTATTATGAGCGATGTAGTATGCAGTATTACAGTAAAAGTACTGCAGTATTATGAGCGATGTAGTATGCAGTATTACAGTAAAAGTACTGCAGTATTATGAGCGATGTAGTATGCAGTATTACAGTAAAAGTACTGCAGTATTATAGTGATGTAGTATGCAGTATTACAGTAAAAGTACTGCAGTATTATGAGTGATGTAGTATGCAGTATTACAGTAAAAGTACTGCAGTATTATAGTGATGTAGTATGCAGTATTACAGTCAAAGTAGTGGTTTGGTCCTCTGACTGATATATTATTATTATGACATCATTAGATTATTAATAGTGAAGCATCAGTGTTAGAGCAGCATGTTACTGTTGTAGCTGCTGGAGGTGGAGCTAGTTTACACTACTTTATATACAGTTAGCTAGTTTAGTCCAGTGGTTCCCAACCTAGGGGTGGGGCCCCTCCAAAGGGTCAGCAGATAAATGTGAGGGGTGGTGAGATGATTAATGGGAGAGGAAAGAAGAAAAAACTAAGTTCTGATACACAAATGTGTTTTCACTTTTTGGACTTTTTCTCTAATCTTTGATTTTTGCTGAAATATTGGATCATTTGAACATTTATTGAAATGAAAGCATGTGAGAAGTTTAGAGGGAAAAATCACTATTTGGTGGAGCTGTTAACAACTCATAGACATCTGAAATGTGAGCCGACTACACACTGCTTTTTGGTTTCATCTTTAACAATGTGTTGTATTTTAAAAGCTTGTTCCCTTAATGTATAAAATTATTCATATAATCAAACAAACTTCTGACTAACCATAATAAGCATAAAGCTGGTAGTCATAGTAACCAAATGCATGTAAACAGAAGTACAAACTAAGTGTTGATTAAATGAATTTAACTCACCTGTTCAGCTGCAGTTCTGGTGTTTGTCCAGCAGATGTCACTGTAGCTCCACTCATCTCAGGCAGGTTTTAACTCTGATAGAAGATAAAAAACAAACTTTAATACAGTTACTGATAATATAATTATTTAAATTAATCTGCAGACAAAATTCTGTAGACTTTGGCACTGGAACAATTAAAATAAAATACTGAAATAAGTCAAACCGGACATAAAGTTAAAAAAAACAGTAACAAAAAAAAAGCTCTCTTCATTTAAGAGTTATAAATTACTGCCACAGTCATTTATTAATTTATTGGCATTCGCACACATACATTTTAATAGAGTTAGGACCAATAAAATATGTTTAAAAATTACAGCCTATACACAGCATTTTATATATAATGATTATTTGTCTTAATTCAATCTATACATAGATATTTTATTTGTCAAATGTATTTTTTTTAATTTGGTTATAGGTAGTTTAATAATAATAATAATAATAATAATAACTTAATTTATATAGCACTGTTTATACCTAAAATGCAGCTCAAAGTGCTTTACATTTAAAGCAATAAAACAAGGGCAAACAAGTAGAGCAAGTTAAAATACACAACATGTGTTAAAAAATAAAATCAAATAAGAAAATAAAACACTGAGGAGACAGGTAAAAAAAGGGGGGAAGATAAACGTTCAAATACATACATTTAAAAGGAGAATCTAAATAAAAACAGGTGTAAAATACAGGATAAAACAGATTAACTAAAAGCTTTGCGGTAAAGTAAAGATATGTTTTGAGATTTTTAAAAAAAAATAAAAAATTCCAAGTGAAATTTAAAAAATTGCAATTTTAAAGATTATTGTTAAATTGAGGAATATCACAGCCTTCATTACATATCTTTGTCACTCATGTTTGATAACCATATTTAATGGTTCACTACCCAAAAAAAGGATGGATGATACTTTATTTACTTAAGATAGCTAAACATAGCATCACATAGAAACACATCACTAGCTAGTAGCTACCCAATGGAAAAAAATATATAACTAAAAATATCCATAAGTTGTACTAATACAGCAAATATATGTATATACATGTGTTTATGTACATTTTCTGTATATATATAAAATTATAGGCTGATACTTTTCTACTATTTAATATCAAGAAATAAACCCCGGCTATGTTTGGATGCTACAACTAACACCATTTAGCTTTAGCTCAATCCTATATTAGGAAATACTGCACATTACTCAATGGCCCTGCTGATGTCCATTCCCTTCAGTTAAATGTTAATACTGTAGTTTAAAATGATAATACTATAATAGTAGACAACGACATGGTATTTTAACACCCTTCTCATATATATAATACTGTTAAATTGTCACTATAACAGCAGCTAACGTTTTAATTTACCGACAGCAAACAGCAACTTGGCGCCACTGTAGGAAACGTCAGTTGGAAACGGTTGGCAATTAGCAACATTAGCTCCACACAGCTAACTTACCGGGATAAACGGCGGGGTAAAACGGGAGTCTTCGAGCCTCCAGTTGCTCTTCCTTTGGTTATCTTCTCTGTTGATTAGTTAGCTTGTGGGTACACTCAGTTTTAGTCACTGTTTAATGATATATCGTCTCATTTTGGTTGCAACGGCCGCAATTACAACAGCTCTCTGTTCGAAACCGCATACTTTCCTACTACGCGTACTAACTCTGACGTTATTTGAAGACTACTCGCACTCAAATTACCCAAGATGCAACGTAATTTCTGAAAAAAAAAAAAATACAAACGTCACAGATCAACACCTCGGTGGTTTCAAGTTGGCTACTAGCGAGGGTATGTTTACTTCCTGTTTTCAAAATAAAAGCACCAATTCTATCGTTATGGTTTTCTTAATAATAAAAGGCAACGAGTGTTTTAATTTTTCGAAAATGACCGGAAGGGCGTTACTCGCTATGACTAACTCCGAATTCGCAGGAACAAAACTTTAAACAGGTGTTATTTGGACAAATTAGCGTCACATTATGGATCTAAAGGGCTACTTTCTCGCCTAAAAAGGTTAGAAATGTCGATAAAGTGGTATATTCACAGAGTTAGAGCTAAAATGAAATCAGCTTCAGCCTGCTGATTTCAGCTCAGGTAGGAACGAAATGCATTGTGGGTTATCGTGTAGTTTACTAGTGTAAACGGTCTGCTTACTATCTGTGTAGGGTGGAAGTATTTAGTATAGAAGTATGTAGTATGCGGCCAACACACCTGTTAGCATGCCACCTGCAGGAGGCGGGACTTAAAGTATTACAGTAAAAGTACTGCAGTATTATAAGTGATGTAGTATGAAGTATTACAATAAAAGTACTGCAGTATTATGAGTGATGTAGTATGCAGTATTACAGTAAAAGTACTGCAGTATTATGAGTGATGTAGTATGCAGTATTACAGTGAAAGTACTGCAGTATTATGAGTGATGTAGTATGAAGTATTACAGTAAAAGTACTGCAGTATTATGAGTGATGTAGTATGCAGTATTACAGTAAAAGTACTGCAGTATTATAAGTGATGTAGTATGCAGTATTACAGTAAAGGTACTGCAGTATTATGAGTGATGTAGTATGAAGTATTACAGTAAAAGTACTGCAGTATTATTATGTGAACTTTGTGGTGTTTCAGGAGGAAAACTGCCTCTAATAAATTCTCACTGTAGTTTCACATTTTCTCCACAAGCTTTGAATGAGAAGAAAACACTTTGATCACTGTTGATAGAAAATCATCTTTATTTATTATTGAAGCTTCAGATTGTTCACACATCCAATCAGTAAAGTGTGATCAATGATTTCATGTTCAGATTGACTTCATCCACACAGTCAGTTAGTTTAACCCAGAATGTCAGCTATGTACAAGAACATCATTAATGATTATTATCATGATCATTACAGTTTGATTGAACATTTCTTTATGAATTTACAAAGTGATGAGAACAAAATATCTGTGATGAAGGAAGTTCTGCTGTTTTCTCTGTTTAAGAAACAACAGACACAAATACATCAATACAAACATGAAACTAACATTTAGAACAAAGAGAAGTTCACATTTTCATCTGAAGAAATGTCAGTGAAGGTTAAAAACATGGTGATGAGCAGTTAGAGCCTCCATGGATAAAAACACACAAGAAAAAGTCATATTTAGAGAAACTGATAATATCAACACAACAAATGAAAAGTTAAAATAATTGACAGCTGATCTCTCAGCAGCTCAGAAACATGGAGACAAAAACATGAAGAATTACAACATCTGACACATGAAGTCTGAAATGACTTCTGTCTATTTCACTTTACACAACTCAGCTGTGTCTCCAACATCATAAACATAAAGTCCAGCATAGAGAGGCTGAGTGAATCTGGTCTTGACTCTGTGGAGGAGAGTCATGGTTTCAGAGACGCTGTAGAAGGACAGAATACCTGCTCTGTGATCCAGGTACACTCCGACTCTGGAGGAAACAGGAACTGAGACAGGAGTTTCAATGTTGTTGAACCAAAATTCATACCTGTCAATGTAACAACGTAAAGACCAAGATTTGTCATTACATCCAAATAGAGATTCATCTCCTGCTCTGCTGATAATCTTGTATGCAACTGTTACATGAACTCCTAACCCTCTCCACTCCACCTCCCAGTAACAACGTCCAGTCAGACTCTCTCTACTCAGGACCTGATACCATCTAATGAATCTGTCTGTGTGACTAGAATAAGACTGAAGTTGTGCTATTCGTTGTACGTTTCTGTTCCCCTCAGATAATAACAGCTTTTTGTGTGCTGTGTTTGGATCCAGAGTGATTACACGTGAATATCTTAAGATCTCAGCTCTGGTCTTGGGCTCTGGTAGTAAAACCACTTTAGTCACTGTCAGTAAGATGTTTGTCCATTCATCCCTCAGGATGTCCTGTAGTTTATCTCTGAGCTCTGACACAGCTGCTGTCACATCCTCAAAGTATCTCAGAGGAGGGATATTGATGCTGGATGAGTCTGTAGGTTCACTGAGTTGTGACACTGAGGGGTAGTTGTGTAGAAACTGGTTGTGATCCTCTGTGTGTGAGAGCTGCTTCAGTTCAGCGTCTTTCCTCTTCAGCTCAGTGATCTCCTGCTGCAGCTTCTCCTGAAGCTCTTTGACTCCACTCACTTCAGTTTCCTGCTGGGATCTGATCTGCTGCTTCACATCAGAGCTTCTTTTCTGGAGGAGACGGATCAGGTGAGTGAAGATCTTCCCACTGTCCTCCACTGCTTTATCAGCAGAGAGACTGACGGTCTTCACCTCCTGTTGAAGCAGCTTCACATCTTTCTCTCTGTCCTGGATTCTCTGCTGGATGTTTAGTCGACTCACCTCAAGCTCTCTCTGCCTCTCAGTCCTTTCTGCTACAGCTGGGACTGTGTCGTGGCCTTTATGATCCTCCATAGTGCACAGATAACAGATACACTTCTTATCTGTACCGCAGAATATCTTCATCACCTCATCATGACGAGAGCAGATGTTCTCCTGGAGCTTCTCCGAGGGCTCCACCAGCTTGTGTTTCTTTAATTTGGTTGATTCAAAGTGAGACTGGAGGTGATTCTCACAGTAAGACATCAGACACGTTAGACAGGACTTGAAGGCTTTCAGCTTCCTCCCAGTGCAGACATCACAGGCCACATCTTCAGGTCCAGCATAGCAGTGATCAGCAGGAGCAGCTTGGGGTCCAGTCTTCTTCATCTGCTCCACTAAAGCTGCTAACATGGTGTTTTTCATCAGGACAGGCCTCGGTGTGAAGGTTTTTCTGCACTGAGGGCAGCTGTAGATCCTAATCTGATCCTCTCCATCCCAGTGTGTTTTAATACAGCTCATACAGTAGCTGTGTCCACAGGGAATAGTCACCGGATCCTTCAGTAGATCCAGACAGATCGAACAAGAGAAGGTTTCTCGGTCCAGCTGATCTTTCTGCGCCATTTCAGCTCTCAGAGGCAACGACTGTCTGAGTTTCACTTCCTGATAAGTGAAACAGGTTTGAACAGATATGAACACGTGATTTTGCTGAATGCAGCCTGACAGCTCTGTGCTGCGTCACATGTTGGTTACACCCATCTACAAACTGTAGATTTAAAGGGAGAGAACAAGGAACTCTGATCCCAGAGTGGAGCTTGTTGTGTTTAAAGCTTTATTGATCATTGTCTCAGTAACGCTTTAATACTGTATCAATATGAAATAAAACCTGCAACACATTTCATATTTTAATCATGTTGTTTGTGTTTGAAATACAAGCAAATAAAACCAAAGTTCATCTTATCCAGAAACTCTGCTGATAAATGTCGACCTTTGACAGTCACATGATCCTCTGTAGAAACTGTCAGCAGCAGTACTGGAAGAAGTACTCAGATACTTTACTGCAGTAAAAGTACTAATGCTGCAATGTACAAATACTCTATTACAGTAAAAGTATTGCAGTATTATGAGCGATGTAGTATGCAGTATTACAGTAAAAGTACTGCAGTATTATGAGCGATGTAGTATGCAGTATTACAGTAAAAGTACTGCAGTATTATGAGCGATGTAGTATGCAGTATTACAGTAAAAGTACTGCAGTATTATGAGCGATGTAGTATGCAGTATTACAGTAAAAGTACTGCAGTATTATGAGCGATGTAGTATGCAGTATTACAGTAAAAGTAGTGGTTTGGTCCTCTGACTGATATATTATTATTATGACATCATTAGATTATTAATAGTGAAGCATCAGTGTTAGAGCAGCATGTTACTGTTGTAGCTGCTGGAGGTGGAGCTAGTTTACACTACTTTATATACAGTTAGTTAGTTTAGTCCAGTGGTTCCCAACCTAGGGGTGGGGCCCCTCCAAAGGGTCAGCAGATAAATGTGAGGGGTGGTGAGATGATTAATGGGAGAGGAAAGAAGAAAAAACTAAGTTCTGATACACAAATGTGTTTTCACTTTTTGGACTTTTTCTTTGATTTTTGCTGAAATATTGGATCATTTGAACATTTATTGAAATGAAAGCATGTGAGAAGTTTAGAGGGAAAAATCACTATTTGGTGGAGCTGTTAACAACTCATAGACATCTGAAATGTGAGCCGACTACACACTGCTTTTTGGTTTCATCTTTAACAATGTGTTGTATTTTAAAAGATTTTTCGCCCAATGTATACAATTATTCATATAGTCAAACAAACTTATGACTAACCATAATAAGCATAAAGCTGGTAGTCATAGTAACCAAATGCATGTAAACAGAAGTACAAACTAAGTGTTTGATTAAATGAATTTAACTCACCTGTTAAGCTGCAGTTCTGGTGTTTGTCCAGCAGGTGTCACTGTAGCTCCACTCATCTCAGGCAGGTTTTTAACTCTGATAGAAGATAAAAAAAACATGAACTTTAATACAGTTACTGATAATATAACTTCATTTAAATTAATCTGCAGACAAAATACTGTAGACTCTGGCACTGGAACAATTAAAATAAAATACTGAAATAAGTCAAACTGGACATAAAGTTAAAAAAAAACAGTAACAAAAAAAAAAGCTCTCTTCATTTAAGAGTTATAAATTACTGCCACAGTCATTTATTAATTTATTGGCATTCGCACACATACATTTTAATAGAGTTAGGACCAATAAAATATGTTTAAAAATTACAGCCTATAAACAGCATTTTATATATAATGATTATTTGTCTTAATTCAATCTATACATAGATATTTTATTTGTCAAATGTATTTTTTTAAATTTGGTTATAGGTAGTTTAATAATAATAATAATAATAATAATAACTTAATTTATATAGCACTGTTTATACCTAAAATGCAGCTCAAAGTGCTTTACATTTAAAGCAATAAAAAAGGGCAAACAAGTAGAGCAAGTTAAAATACACAACATGTGTTAAAAAATAAAATCAAATAAGAAAATAAAGCACTGAGGAGACAGGTAAAAAAAGGGGGGAGGATAAAAGTTCAAATACATGCATTTAAAAAGGAGAATCTAAATAAAAACAGGTGTAAAATACAGAATAAAACAGATTAACTAAAAGCTTTGCGGTAAAGTAAAGATATGTTTCGAGCTCTTTTAAAAAAAAATAAAATAAAAAATTTTAAGTAAAATTAAAAAAATTGCAATTTTAAAGATTATTGTTAAATAGAGGAATATCACAGCCTTCATTACATATCTTTGTCACTAGTGTTTGATAACCATATTTAATGGTTCAATACCCAAAAGAAGGATGGATGATACTTTATTTACTTAAGATAGCTAAACATAGCATAACATAGAAACACATCTCTAGCTAGTAGCTACCCAATGGAAAAACCTATTACTAAAAATACCCAAAAGCTGTACTAATACAGCAAATATATGTATATACATGTGTTTATGTACATTTTCTGTATATATATAAAATTATAGGCTGATACTTTTCTACTATTTAATATCAAGAAATAAACCCGGGCTATGTTTGGATGCTACAACTAACACCATTTAGCTTTAGCTCAATCCTATATTAGGAAATACTGCACATTACTCAATGGCCCTGCTAATGTCCATTCCCTTCAGTTAAATGTTAATACTGTAGTTTAACATGATAATACTATAATAGTAGACAACGACATGGTATTTTAACACCCTTCTCTTATATATAATACTGTTAAATTGTCACTATAACAGCAGCTAACGTTTTAATTTACCGACAGCAAACAGCAACTTGGCGCCACTACGTAGGAAACGTCAGTTGGAAACGGTTGGCAATTAGCAACATTAGCTCCACACAGCTAACTTACCGGGATAAACGGCGGGGTAAAACGGGAGTCTTCGAGCCTCCAGTTGCTCTTCCTTTGGTTATCTTCTCTGTTGATTAGTTAGCTTGTGGGTACACTCAGTTTTAGTCACTGTTTAATGATATATCGTCTCATTTTGGTTGCAACGGATGCAATTACAACAGCTCTCTGTTCGAAACCGCATACTTTCCTACTACTCGTACTAACTCTGACGTCATTTGAAGACTACTCACACTCCAATTACCCAAGATGCAACGTAACTTCTGGGGGGGAAAAAACAAAATACAAACGTCACAGATCACGACCTCGGTGGCTTCAAGTTAGCTACGACAAGGGTATGATCGCTTCCTGTTTTCAAAATAAAAACACCAATTCTATCGTTATGGTTATCTTAATAATACAAGGCAACAGGTGTTTTATTCTGTGAAAATGACCTGAAGTTCGTTACTCGCTACGGCTAACTCCGAATTCGCAGGAACAAAACTTTAAACAGGTGTTATTTGGACAAATTAGCGTCACATTGTGGATATAAAGGGAAACTTTCTCACATAATAAGGTTAGAAATGTCGAAAAAGTGGTATATTTACAGAGTTAGAGCTAAAATGAAATCAGCTTCAGCCTGCTGATTTAAGGTCAGGTAGGAACGAAATGCATTGTGGGTTATCGTGTAGTTTACTACAGTGTAAACGGTCTGCTTACTATCTGTGTAGGGTGGAAGTATTTAGTATAGAAGTATGTAGTATAGAAGTATGTAGTATGCAGTTAACACACCTGTTAGCATGCCACCTGCTGGAGGCGGGACTTAAAGTATTACAGTAAAAGTACTGCAGTATTATGAGTGATGTAGTATGCAGTATTACAGTAAAAGTACTGCAGTATTATGAGTGATGTAGTATGCAGTATTACAGTAAAAGTACTGCAGTATTATGAGTGATGTAGTATGCAGTATTACAGTGAAAGTACTGCAGTATTATGAGTGATGTAGTATGCAGTATTACAGTAAAAGTACTGCAGTATTATGAGTGATGTAGTATGCAGTATTACAGTAAAAGTACTGCAGTATTATTATGTGAACTTTGTGGTGTTTCAGGAGGAAAACTGCCTCTAATAAATTCTCATTGTAGTTTCACATTTTCAATGTGACATCTGAAATGTGAGCCGACTACACACTGCTTTTTGGTTTCATCTTTAACAATGTGTTGTATTTATAAAGCTTGTTATATTATCCATTCTGTCTAATCTGCATCTGAAAAGTAACTAAAGCTGTCAAATAAATGTAGTGGAGTAGAAAGTACAATATTTCCCTCTGAGATGTAGAAAGTAGCATCACATGGAAATACTACAGTAAAGTACAAGTACCACAAACTGTACTACAGTAAAGTACAAGTACCTCAAACTGTACTACAGTAAAGTACAAGTACCTCAAACTGTACTACAGTAAAGTACTAGTAAATGTACTTGTGAGTAAATATTCAGGTTTTCATTAAAGCTCATTTCTTCTCAAACACTGAGTCAGACGTTCATTAGTGATGCGATGGTCATTTACCGCTGATGACTTCACACCTCTAATGGAGCGAGTCATTAAATGTGGAGACGATAACAGAGTCAGAGTCAGAGGGAGGTCAACGGCCGCCATGATGAGCTTCACATCCTCCGTCAGTGGCAGTGAGGTCAAAGGTCAGAGTTCACAGCAGCCGAAAGTGGAACACATAACTTTTGGGGTTGCCTGGTTGTGGAGTATCTCTCCTGTCTGTACCACTACTATCATCTGCTTTATGTAATTCTTTACCTCTGTAAATGACCATACTGTACTTGTGCTGGTTCGATATTTAATAACATGGGCTGGGTTATGAGCATAATGTCTGTAATTTATTTTTTGTAACATCTTAAATATGTCGAATTTTGTATGTGTTTAATATGACTTATATGTGTGAATTGACCGGATATCCTATAGTATACCCTGTAGTATTGAAATTGGTCCAGCAGGCGGCACCGTGAGGGTTTTGCTTGGCCTTCATGGCAGCCAGCGGTGAATGAATACTCCGCTCAGGCCTGTTGGATTATTATTGGCACTTTATGCTTAATTTGCACAAATTGGAGCTTTGTCTCGGTCAGTTCACAAGTTTTATGATTGATGAAGAGACGATCGCATTTGCCAGTTTAACAGTTGAATGAAAGGACACGTATCTCATGTTTGCATTCCTTGGAGAGCGCAGCGAGGTATGATGTTTGATTGTTTATATTTAGAACATGTAGAAATAGTTGTGTATGATTTTTAGCATTGTTTGTTATTGTATGTCTTCAATAGTTTTCACGGTGCCGTAAGGACTCAATGAATTGAAGTTGCTGCTTGACGTCAACCTGCTATTTGGTGGATTTAAATAAAAGACAAACCTTACGCATCAGTCGAGACTCTCTATTGTTTTTCGATCCGAGGACTGCTACAACCTCCAACCTTCAACCACTTACCTTCTGGAAACGGCTGCAGGGCGGAGCTATTTATAGACATTCATAACTGCAGACTTTCATTATTTTTATCAATGATTTATAACCATTTATTTAACTGTAAATGCTTCACTCTTTCTAATAAGTCATCAGGTCTTAATAAATGTATTATTTATAACGGGTGACTCATCAGAAAGTGGTACCAAACTCTGTCCTTCAGACCAAAAAAAGTACTGGTGAAGCTGGAAATCAGAGCTCAGTAATTCATAGTAACATAGTTTTTTACATCACATCATTTGGAGTTTTAATTTGAAAAGCATCGGCCTGCAACTGATGTTTGACAGGTTGCAGTTACATGTGAGTAAAAGGTTATTATTCGCATTATTACTCTGTGGTGTCATAATTAAAACCTGTAATTATTAAACATCCCCTCCAGACATGTATTAAGACACATACAAATAAAACAATCATGTGTGTCTGATATGTTTTTTTTCTCTCTCTCACAAAAAGCCATAATTACCACTTTAAAATCCTTACAATGACATCTCCTCCTTCTCCCTCATTAAAAATTCAGACTCTATGAATATGTAAATATATTTCCTTTGAAACATTTGCCTGCTGGCGACAAGATGTCTCTCCTCCTTCACCGTTAAGTCTATTCTCAGGTTTTTTTTTCTCCACATCACACCACATGTGTAAGTTGAATATCGGACCTGAATTAAGCCTCTAAACTAGTCGTGATGTCATAAAGCATCCTCGTAGACACCGCTCCCTTAAAAACAAGCTTATTTCTGCATCTAAATTATTCTCCTTTACTTTAAAACATATCTATAATATTCTTTTAACCTTCGTGTCGTCCTCCCGGGTCAAATTAACCCCGTCTGTTTTGACTGTTCCTTCTTTCCTCCCTTCCTTCTTTCCTTCCTTCCTTCCTTCCTTCCTACCTTCCTTCCTTTATTCCTTCATTCCTTCCTTCCTTCCTTCCTTCCTTCCTTCCTTCCGCCCTCCCTCCCTCCCTCCTTCTCTCTTTCTTTCCTTCCTCTCTCTTTCCTCCCTTCCTTCTTCCATCCCCCTTTCTTCCTTCCTTCCTTCCTCCCTCCCTCCCTCCCTCCTTCTTTCCTTCCTTCCATTCCTTCCTTCCTCCCTCCTTCTCTCTTTCTTTCCTCCCCCCTACCTTCCTCTTTTCCTTTCTCCCTCCCTCCCTCCTACCTTCCTTCCTTCTTTCCTCCGTCCTTCCTTCCTTCTTTCCTCCATCCTTCCTTCCTTCCTTCCTTATTTCCTTTCCTCCCTTCTTCCTCCCTTCCTTCCTCCTTTCCTTCCTCCTTTCCTTCCTTCTTCCTCCCTTCCTTCCTTCACTCAAGGACAACAGGAGGGTTAACTCAATATTTCCCATATTAGCTGCCTTATATGAATTATCAACTTCTTAACATCAAGTATGATGTTCATTTGGGACATTTTGGCCTCCCTGATTTTATATGTGACGATAAAGCAGGGTATGCATTAGGGCGTGGCTACGTGGTGATTGACAGGTTGATTGGTTCACAGGTTCAGGAGGGCGCCTCATGCTCCTCCTGATGCCCATATAAGTAGAATCCCTGTTTTTATTTTTCCCAGCATGCACCTGAAATTTTCAAGATGGCGCTGCTCAGATCCGATACTATTGGCCTCCGAGCAGCAGTCCACAAACCAATGGGTGACGTCACGGATGTTACGTCCATTTCTTATATACAGTCTATGGTTTGAAAGCTTAAAGTGGGTTGTTGAATTGCTCTGTAACTTTCCTGCACTGTAATGCTGCACCCTAAAAATCTTTCACTATTCAATCAAAACAAGCTTTATAAACCTTTTTCTTCTCCTTTTCTAGTGTTCCTAATATTTTGTCTGAGGCGTTGCGACAGAAAAAGCAGCATGCAAAGACTCACAGTGTCTTAATAATGACAGTATGAGGCTGCTGCTTTAAGCTCCAAGAAGCTAAATGTTTGTTAATGTTGCTGCTCTGCTGTAATATGAAATCCTATATATAGATAATATATATGCAGATTATCTGATTCTGCACATGGTTTTATTTTGGCTTTTATCAACCCTGAGCTGAGGTCTGCCTGGTTCTTGTCTAATAATAATAATAATAATAATAAGAAAAATAATAATAATAAGAAGAATACATTTGAAGTGCTATAAAGTAAAAGCATCATTATAAAAGACAGAATTAAAAAAAAAACCTAATATGAAACATCATAAAAATATGAATATAAAAGCAGAAACCAGTGAGGCTAATTAAAATGCATTGAACTGAATTGAATACTTGATGTGAGGCAGACTTTTCATTATATTGCATTTACTATAATACAGCACCATCACCTGCTATGACCTCAATAATAAATATAAAGTAGAATTATCACTGCTGCAGATGTGTTCCTAATAAAGTGCTCAATAAGTGATCTTTAGAGAATAAGCACTAGTCTGATGTAAATATAATAACTTTAATATAAATTGTATTTTAAGCAGCAGCAGACGGACTATAGACTGAACCTAAACGTCACATCATGTCTCTAAAATACTTTTACAGATTTTTGTGATGTTTTGACTTCTGGTGCATGTTGGGAATCCAGGCGCTCCCCCCTCCCCCCCCCCCCCCCCCCCCCCCCCCCCCTCTGTGAGAGAGGCAAGATGAAAAACGATGAGTTTTCACCTCTAACACTTTGTTTCATCATACGTCCATCACGGCCCGATGATGAAAGGCCGCTCGTTACGCCTCCGGTGGACGACTGACGCTGTCGGATCTAAATTCCACATCAGACCTCCTCACTGAGACGCACAGCCAAAGGTTATTAGAAGGAGGTTCAGGTTCAAGCACCTCCACACACACACACACACACACACACACACACACACACACACACACACACACACACACACACACACACACACGAGAGCGCTGCCTGTGATCTATGATTCATGTGTTCTCATTTAAAATAGTGTGAAATATTTAAAGTTGGCTGGCCGGCCTCAGAGGGTCGACTGACTGACCTCTCTGCTCTTATTACTGCATGAAGGAGGAGGAGGAGGAGAAGGAGGAGGGGGAGGGGGAAGATGAGGAGGGGGAGGAGGAGAGGTGATACCGGCAAAGACAGAGGGTAAGAGGAAGATAATAAAAGAAGAAGGACTTGAGGCAGAAGTGGAGAGATGGATGGATATTGGTTTGGTGATTCAGTGGAAGCTTAATGATGAGACTGAATAAACATTTTGCTTCCTTTCATTCATGAAGTCGAAGGTTGGTGGTTGTTTATTTTAGCTGCAGTCAATCAGCAGCTCGACAGATTAACCCTTCGTACTGTTTATATTCTCTCCTCACAGTTTGTTCTCCTCATAAAAAGTGTTTATACCAAATGTTGAAGCCCAGATGTGTTTAGAAATCATCAATAGTGGATCTGACTGATCAATAAATGTGATTAAACCTTGATTCATGTTTCAGAGCAGAGAGAGTGTATTTTTTAGCTTTTACACCACTAAACATCTCCTATCACACAATATCATGTCCTATTTTACCTCAGACATGAAAATATAACATAGAAAAAATGATTGAAAGGTTATTTTATTGGTAGTTTTGAGTCTCTTTAGTCACTCCATCTCTACGTTACCATGGTAACTAGATGGCAGCTGTCACTCAAACTAACTGTAGGTTGATTTTAGTCATTTTTATGTCTCTTTTTATGTAATTTTTAGGTTACTTTAGTCAATTTAAGTCTCTTTCAGTCATTTGTGCCTCTATTTTTGGAGGTTAAATGTTATTTTATATGTAAAGGTAAAATGAGCAGAGCTTTATGGAGCTGTGGGGTTTATTGTATAACCATTAGAGCCATCAGTCTTCACTGCTACATCATAAAAAGAAATCCTCATAACTACTATCTTATTAAAACTATTAACTCTTCATTTAACTAAAACACATGGCAATAGATACGGAGATAATCTGACCCAGAACAGCCTCAATGGACTAACATTTGTAGCATCTATACAAAAGTAGAACATTTAAAATATTTTCATTTTTGTGCATTTTGGGCAACTTTAGGAAAAGGTCATTTGGGGTGTTTTTACAGCTGTTAGATTTCAAAATGAACAGAACAGAACAGTGTGTAAGGGTTAATATCCTGCTTCAGATTTGAATTCATAGGTACATCTTGGGGGGGGTTTCATGAGGGTTTCATATCGCTGCAAAAGTGAAATTTTAGACTGTTTCAAAAAGTATTAACTTTAACTCCAGATCAGAAATATTTCTAGTTGCACCAAGAAAGAAAAAAAGAAAGTGATCCATAGTCAAATACACATTCATAGCATTGAATGAGAAGTGATGCAGTTTGTTCATGAGGCTTATAGAAGTGATGCAAACCTCCACATCCCAACAGAAAGTGACATCAGGGGACGTATCTGCCTCTCTGCTGCAGATTAATATACCTGGACAGCTGGTTTGCAGGCAGGATGGGAGCTTCGTCCCCCTCGCTGTGCTGCGCCTCCTCTGATCTTTCATCCAAAACTAAAAATAAATAAAAAATGTTGAGAGGAAGGTCAAGAAGATGTAGTTAAAAGGGGGAAAAAGCATGTTTTAGAGCAGAGGTGTCCAAACTATTCCACAAAGGGTTCATGTGGCTGCAGGTTTTCATTCCAACCAATCAGGAGCACACCAGACTCGACTCATTTAATCAGCTGATCTCAGTCTTCAGGCAGCTGATTGGTCGAATCATGAGCTCTTGATTGGTTGGAACAAAAACCTGCAGCCATACGGCCCTTTGTGGAATAGCTTGGACATTCCTGCTTTAGAGGTTCCTTTCTATCAGTAGTTTAACCTTTTTTTTTTTAAATTATAAAGGCTTGTTTTAGAGCTGCAACAGTTATTCGGTTAATTGACGTAAAATTAATCAGACGCTATGTTGAGGATCAAATAATTTTGTCTTTTTGGGTTGTTTTTTTTAACATAAAGCTAACATTTTTTTAAATTTTTTTTTAATCTTCTGTCACAGTTAACTGAATATCTTTGAGTTTTGGACTATTTTCCATTAACTTGAGTTGTGGGAAATTATAATTGGCTTTTTAACAAACATTTTCTGAAATTTCATCCACACTAAAAATCAGTAGGTTACCCAGTTATTTTACCCAGTTTGGGTCAATATAGTGACAACACCATTCTGTTTTAATGTTACCCAGAAAGGCGCTCAATGCAAAAGTTTGTTTTAAGCCAGTTTTAGTTAGTTTTTCATATTAATTTAAACAAAAGCTTGTAATAATCAACTTTTTTTAAAACCATGGTTTGATATTTATTGTTAATAACTTGTGCATGTTTTGAACGTCATGCACATTGTTCATTTTGTGCAAAAAACAACATATTTTGTGCTCTGTGTAAACCAGGGTCAAAATAACAGACACTGGACAAAGTTAATACACTGTTATGTTGGTGCTATATTAAAGTAAATTAGGTACACTTTTAAATCAGTTAGGCTTAGTGTGTGGACAAAGTAATGAATTAATTTGGAGAAACTAATCTATAATGAAAATAATGATTAGTTGCAGCCCTAGTTTCTGTATATAAAACTAAATAACTGAATAATCGTTAGCGGAGTCTAACTTTGACCTTTGTGCTGTGGTCAATTTGTTTTAAATTGAAAAACTTAAATCAAGTCCAAGCGGGGAGTTCTGGTCCTCTGAAATGAGGCCAACGTGGAAATAACTTAAAACTGCATTCTATCAAAAGGCCACCAGGGGGCGACCGTTTTGGTGTCAAAAGGACTTCCGTCTCTATACAAGTCAATGGAGAATTCACCAACTTCTCACTTGATTTCTAACCTCAGTAAACATTTTCAAAATGTGTTTATGGTCTCAATCGCTAGTTTAAAGCCTTCTTCAATGCAGTATGATGTTCATTTGGGACATTTTGGCCTCCCTGATTTTATATGTGACGATAAAGCAGGGTATGCATTAGGGCGTGGCTACGTCGTGATTGACAGGTTGATTGGTTCACAGGTTCAGGAGGGCGCCTCATGCTCCTCCTGATGCCCATATAAGTAGAATCCATGTTTTTATTTTACCCAGCATGCACCGGAAATTTTCAAGATGGCGCTGCTCAGATCCGATACTATTGGCCTCCGAGCAGCAGTCCACAAATCAATGGGTGACGTCACGGATGTTACGTCCATTATATATCCAGTCTATGATCAAGACTTGAGCTGTGTAGTCTAGTATGAAGGATTCATTAACAGCTACTTTCAGCCACTAGGAGGAGCTCTAAGCTTCTTGTGTTGAAGTAGAACCTGAAACACAGAGTGAAATTTTACTCCTCGGCTACTTTGACTCGGTAGTAAGTTATCCTGCTAGCTAGCTGACTGGAGGGAACATGATGGTAGTAAGTTATCCTGCTAGCTAGCTGACTGGAGGGAACATGATGGTAGTAAGTTATCCTGCTAGCTAGCTGACTGGAGGGAACATGATGGTAGTAAGTTATCCTGCTAGCTAGCTGACTGGAGGGAACATGATGGTAGTAAGTTATCCTGCTAGCTAGCTGACTGGAGGGAACATGATGCAGACGAAGACACACTAAAGTCCAGCGTGGTTTAAAAGCTTCCAGAAAGTAAAGGATAATGTTGTCAGGTGTGAAATATGTGGAGCAGAGTTGAGCTATGGTGGCTTCACATGGACAAAAAGCTGCTGTCTGCTGTGACGGTTACTGAGGGAGACGGACTTGACGCTAAT
This sequence comes from Scomber scombrus, assembly GCF_963691925.1. Lineage (NCBI taxonomy): Eukaryota > Metazoa > Chordata > Actinopteri > Scombriformes > Scombridae > Scomber > Scomber scombrus. The sequence continues at coordinate 1,027,907 of NC_084988.1, read as the reverse complement.
CACCAAACTAGTACGTTAAACATCTGGAACAAAAGTCTCAGAGAGAAAACTAAAGTTACGTCTCTCATTGCTAACATGATGGTAAAGGAAATGCTCAGCGTTGTTTATGACAGGGAGAAAAAAAACACGCTTTTATGTTAAATGTGTTGGCTCCTAATATTATGACTTTATTCTCGTAATATTATGACTTTATTCATGTAGACCTAATATTATGACTTTATTCTCGCAATATTATGACTTTTTTTCTCGTAATATTCCGACTTTATTCTCGTAATGTTACGACTTCATTCTCGCAATATTATGACTTCATTTTCGTAATATTACGACTTTAATTATTGCAATACTATGACTTTTTCTCGTAATATTCCGATTTTATTCTCGCAATGTTAGGACTTCATTCTCGCAATATTATGACTTCATTTTCGTAATATTACGACTTTAATTATTGCAATACTATGACTTTATTCTTGCAATATTACTTTTTTTCTCGTAATATTCCGACTTTATTCTCGTAATGTTACGACTTCATTCTCGTAATTTCCACACGCCAAAAAGTTAGTCTGGCCCTAATACTCCGTCGTAAAAACAAACAAATATTAAAGAAGAATAAAAACTGTTGGTTTACTGAGATGTGGGCAGCATTTGTGTGTTGTGTTTTGTTTTTTTTGGGGGGGGGGTTTGGGGGGGGCGTGGGATGAGCTGAATGCGTCAAACAGAAGAAGAAATGATGCAATCTGGTAACAAATTCGAGAGAAATTTTTATTATGGATATGGCACCTGTAAGATGGTCAAAACCGGGTTACAGAAAGACAACCATGTATGTGACTTGTTCCTCTGAACGGATGAAAACCTAGTAAACTTATAAAAGAACAACTGCTATAAAAATGAAGTATGTACATTTTCGGATTTGCAGCATTATTCGTGGTAAAAGAACTCAAAAAGATGTCTTTCGAAAATAATAATAATAATAATAATAATAATAATAATAATAATAAAAAATAAGCCAGGCACTCAAAGTTAGCATCAGTTAGTCATGTGTTTTTCCTCTCTTCTGCGAGGAAAAAAAAATAGAAATGTACCATAGTTTTCTCTTTTTTAATATTTTAATTTGTTTGTATTTAGAATTTTATAACACTGTTAACATTGATAATAAGAGATTCCCTCTCTCCCGTATTTCAGCTACTTGGCACCAAGTTTTCCTCATAAAAGAATCTGTATAATTGTACAAGAAATAGTTAAAAACACAGAGACACAGTTTTTCTTTCACAGGTAAATGAAGTGATTTTTCAATATTTGTAATTCTTTAAACACTATGTATTTTTGACAGCAGCTGTGATTAAGGTTTTTAAGTTTTTAAAATCACCAGCAAAGTTTTTCATTTTATTTCGACATAAAACACAGAAAAAACATTTAAACAGCTTGGACCGGCTGTTTGGTTTTTGTTACATGTGGGTGTATTTCCTGGTTTTCATCTGAGTTATGTGCATCCCCCAACCCCCCCACCCTCCCCCCCTTTCCCAAAATAAACAAAAAAAAACAAAAAAACACCCCTCCTCTTCTTTGACCTGCCGTTCGTTTTGTGCCCCGCCCCGCTAAAGTAGAAAATGCTTAAAATCCAGAGGAGCGCAGGAACAAAAATGCTCCAGAAATGACAGAATTTAACCATAAATGACCCACCGATCAACCGCTTCCCCCTTATTATAATCAAACAAAGAAATAATAAATAAATACATCATTGAATTTCATTAAACCTGGGTTTCTTTCTCTTTTTTTTTTATAGTTGTAGTTGTTTTACACATTAGTAGCAGTAACAAGTAACATTGATTCTTCACAGAAAGCACAGACAGCTACAGATTGTATTTCCTGATATTGAAATGGGGGAGGATTAGAGGCCTCTGGGTGGAGTTTTTTATTTTTTTTTTCATTATTTGACAAATACAGACTTTTATTTATTACCAACAGGCCTCCACATCACATCCCCCAGTTTGGGCTCGACAGACTTTTAAAATAAAAAATAAAAAAAAACACAAAAACTGCTGGACTGACTGGAAGGAATAAAACTTAAATTAAAAACAAAAATAAACAAAAAAACGAGGGATCGATCACGTGAAACGCATCGGACGAACTTACTAAACATGCAGTTCAGTTTTTTCCAAAACACCTATAAAAATAGATTTGTAGTGCGAAATATTTTTTTATCTTTTAATTTCTTTAGAAATCTTTAAAATCATTATTGTCATCATCATTATTATTCATATCATCATCATTATTATTATTATTATTATGTCCTGAAATACTACTGTGATTTTTTTTTTTTTTGTAGTTTTTTTTTCTGTTAAATCTCCTCCCTTTGAACCACTTGTTTAACTTTGTTCGTCCCCCGTAAAGAGTTTAAGTTTTAAGTTTTGCGCAGGAAGTCGACGACAAGTTTCGGTGGGAACCAATGAAATACACCCAATGCACACAAGACGCCACCAAGAGACTCTGGGAAATGTTTCACAACTGAGGCTTGTATGGTTTTCCAGGACGTATAGGACTAAACATCTAAAAAAAAAAATGCTACTTTAGGCTTTTTCCTCATCATAATTTATGTCTATATAGTGTAAATATTATTAAATATTAGTTTATTTAATACTTTTTTGTATGCAAGAGCTGGAAACTACAATTCCCAGAATTCCTTAGCGGCAAAAATACATGGCTCCATAAACCTTTGAGCTAGTTAAAGAAGCTTTTCATCGCTGAGATAAAAAGACATAGAGCGAGATAAAGAGGTTTTTGTATAAGACTACACAACAGCAAAAAGCAATTAGCAGAGAGAGAGAGAGAGATAGAGAGGGAGAGAGAAAGAAGGATTAGAAAAAGGAAGAAAAAAAAGAAGAAAATAATTAAAAAAAAGAGGTTTTACAAAGACGAAAAAGGAAGCAGCGAGAAAAAAACAGGTGGACTCTACAAATGTTTTTTATCGTTTTTTGCAAAGGCCACCGAACACGAAATTTTCCACGAACCTCCACTGGTTTCACTAAGACTGCAGATAAAAGAGAGAGAGAGAGAGAGGGAGAGGGAGAGAGAGAGAGAAAGAAAGAGATGGATGGAGGGAGAGAGAGAAAGAGAGGGTTTGTCTTATTTATCTTATTATATATATCTTTTTTTGAGAGGTTGTAAATCATCACATATAGACTTCACCCTCTCTCTCACTCTCTTAAAAAGCCTCGTCCCTTCCTCCTTTCTCCTCCTCCTCTCATTCCCCTCCTCCACCCCCCCCCCCTCTCCAACACTAGAGATAGAGCACAGAGAAGACAAAGGACAAAAACAGCTACAGTAGCTCAGTATATACTGCATATAGTCAACACACACAGAGAGAGAAGTTGCCATGAAAGACTTTTTGACAGCCAGTGACACTAAAACACATCGGTAACACATTTTTACGGCTTAATCACATTGGGGGAGGGGGGGGGGTAATAAGGGATGACAGAGGATGGTTAAAGACTTGGGGGTGGGTGGGAGGGGAGGGCTGTCAACTTTTTAAAAAGATGGAGGTCTTTGACAGTTTTTTATACCATTTTTAAATTATTACTTATTCTCATCATCTTTTTTAAATTTTTTTTATTCTCTATCTTTTTACCCAAAAAAGTTTAGAAGAGAAGAAAAAAGTTTTTTTGTCTTTTTTTTTTTTTTTTTTTAAGTTTACAAATGAATGAGAATCACAGTGCTTTTTCAAAACACCCAAAAAACTTGTGGAGATTTTTAACATTTCTTTCTTTTTTTTTGTCTTTTTTTTTTTTTTTGGCAACGGAGGCTAAAGGAGGGGAAGAACAAACAAAACACACAAAACAGAAAGAAGAATAACAACAACAACAACGACAAGGACAACGTTGTTTTAAAGGAATGTGATTTTTTTTTCTCTTCCTCAAAAAAAAACAACAAACAAACAAATACTCTTTTTTTTGTTTTGTTTTTGTTTGTCGTTACTGGATTGATTGTTTGATAGATTGATTGATTGAAAAATGCATGTCTTTATTACAATCTCCTTTGTTTGATATGTGGTTTTTATATCACAGGGTCCGGCGATGAGATGGAAGAGAGTGGATTATTTAGAGAAAAAATCTTGTGTGGAGGTGATTCCGGTTTAGGAAGAAGAAGAAGAAGACGAAGAGGAGGAGGAGGAGGAGGAGGGAAAACATGTAAAAAAATATAAGGAGAAGTAGTTGTAGTAGTTAAAAACAATAAAACAGTGATCAAACAGGAGCCGGTCGAGGTTTTCAACATTCATTTTTCAAGTTAGCAACACTAACTAATTAGCCTCAGTCTCACTGAGAATTAAAAGTGATCAAGTTAGAAAATACATTAAAAAATAAAAATAAAAAAACAAAACAAAAAAACAGCTTAAATCTCAACCGATCAACTCCATGTCGCCATGCGGAGCTCCCCCTAGTGGCCAGATAAGGTCGAGTGTTTCTTTAAGACGTACGTTACGATGAAACATGAAGATGACGTCGCTGATTTTTAGAGGTTCTCACTTGGTATTTCTGACTTTCCTGAAGGTCAGAAGAGAAAAAAAATTTAAAAAACAAACTTTTTAAAAATTGTTCCCCCTCCGAAAAAAGAAAGAAAAAAAGAAGAAACGATCAGTCTGTCGACGAGCTGTGGGTTTTGTTTTACAGCACCCACATCAGCCAGCTGAGTCAGGGTTACTGGACGGTCGGTAGCACCATGAATCTGTAGATAGATAGATTGATAGATTGATAGATGAACGGAAAAGGTTAAAGATCAGGTCAGACAGAAGAAGGAGGAGAAGAAAGAGCGAGAACGACAGAATCGAGGAGGATGGGAAGAGATGCAGAGAGGAGGTTATGTTTGGTGCGAGACCTGTAGGTAAACTCCTGGGATAAAAGAGGAAGTAGTAACATTCGATAATTCACAGGTCATTACCCGGCTGAAAATTGCTTTTTTTGTTTTTCATCTTAATGCTTGATTCGTAAGTTAAATCTGAGCTAGAATATTTTATAAAAAAAAAGAAAAAAGGAAGAAATAAAAAGAAGAAAACAAACAGCATTAATTCTCTAAACTATTCCCTCAATCGAGAAACGTCCTCAAAAACCTTTTTTCAAAAGATTATTTATCTCTGAGACCTCTTGTCGGACGCAGCAGCGGCGGCTTCCTCCTCCTCTCGGGTTTTAAAAACTTTCTTTTCAAGTCTTGATCACATCAAGATGCAGAGGAGAGTTTTTCTGTCCGTTACAAATCCCTGTTCCGTCCTCCTTTAAATACACACAATCAGCACCTTCAGAAAGATGCAACAGAAACAAGTCAAATGATAAAAATTATCCCCGTCAGGCTCCAGCGGAGTCCGTCGGCAATATGAATTCTCTGTAGGCAAAAAAAAGGAATTCTTTACAATAAAGAATAGTCTGGTTTTGTTTTTTTTTCTTCTTTTTCTGTTCGATCGTTTCGGAAAGAGAAAAAGTTTTGCTGATCGCAAGAAACAGGAGCAAAGAGAGAGAGAGAGACTTAGAGCGTGGAAGGAGAGGAGGATGAGGAGCAGAGAGAAAAAAGATAGAAAAGTAGGGGGAGGAGGTGGGAGGAGTTGGGGGGGGGGACATGTTTGAGGGTCATTCATGTCTATTACACAAGCTCAGTTTGCTCAGATTCAAAGTGCTAGAGTACATTTGTCATCCTTTCCTGTCCGTTCTCCCCTCTCGGAAACACAGTGCTACACCGCGTTGATAAAAGAAAGCAAGTAAATAATCTCTTTTTTCTTTTTTTTTAAACGAGTGAGAAGAGAAGTCTTTTTTTTGTTTGTTGTTGTCGTCGTTAACTTTTCTGACACAGTTGTTGATTCCGGAAAAAACACAGTAATGCGGTCTCGAATGTTTTGCGTTAATCCTCCTTCCTCTCTAGAGTCGTCTGCGTGGTGTGGATCCCGTTGCTGTACACCGGGAACGGTAGCGTTGAGAAAAGTCCCTCCGCCGTGGTGAAGACGTTCGCCGCCGTCGGCATCTGGCCTCCCAAAGCGCCGTTTCCACCCGTTGCCGCCGGGGAGCCAACGAACGGTCCGGCGGCCGCCGCTGCCGACATGTTGAGCCGGTGCACGTGGTGGTAGAGCATCTCCATCGGCGTCTTCGGGTCCAAGCCGAACCCCGAGCTGTCCACAAAGTTCATGGCGCCGTTCTGGAGGAGGTTGCCTTGTGCCATAGCGAGGGTGACGTCTGCCGGCGCGTACCTGATGGTCCCGGTGGTGTAGACCCGAGGAGCCGTCGTGCTGGTGGAGGCGAGAGTTCCCGTGACCCGGTGGACAAGAGGGAGAACGACGTTACCCGCTTGGAGACGCTGCAGAGCCTCGAGATCGCCGGAGTACAGCAGCGAGGAGGACGGAGTCGACGAGGAGGAGTTGGAGGATGAAGATGTGGAAGAAGAAGAGGAGGAGGTGGTGGGCGTGCCTTGTTGCTTGTCCCGTGGGGAGGCGGAGAGCGGCGGGGAGAGTGGGTCGGCGGAGGAGGCGCTGGAGGGAGGAGCGAGACTCGCAGCGCTGGAAGCAGAAGACGGAGCCGAGCTACCGTTGTAAGGAGGCTTCCTCACTCCTCCCGCTCCTCCCTCGGTACCGGGAGGAGTGAGGACGGAGTCGGGGATGGCTACCTGGAGAGAGCCTCCCTGGGGCGAGGGGAAGTTCTCGTGGGAACCGGGAGGAGCTGGTTTGGATGTCATGCTGTACGGAGATTCGTTTCGGGAGATCTCTCGGTTGGGCGGGTAGTTCCAGATGCTGCTGTCGTTGTCGAAGTTGATCGGTTCCGCCATCTCCGTCTTGATTTTCAGAACCGAGGACGCTGTAGCCGCCGCGTTCGGGGAGCCGGAGGAGGAGGAGGAGTTGAGGAGGTGGGAGGAGTTGGCGTTGGCCTGCGAGGGGTCGACCAGCGGCGTGGCGTCTCCCATGGCGACGGGGCTGGGCGAGGTCGAGGACAGACGGAGCCTTCTGCTTCGGGTGCTGTCCCATTTCTGCACTTTCCTCCTCTTCCGCCTCTTCTGGAGTTTGTTCCCAGTGTTGGCGCCGTCGCAGTCCTGCATGCCTCCGTCCTCGTCGTCGTCATCGTCGTCATCATCCTCCTCTTCCTCCTCCTCCGATGAAGAGGTTTGCGAGTTGTGCAGCTGAACCTCCTCCCCCTCTCCGTAATGCTCCACTTTGATATGAAGCCCGCCAAGATTACTCAATCCTCCGATGGCACTCAATCCACCTAATCCACCGAGTCCTGTTAACCTCCCCAACCTTCCTCCACCTCCTCCACCTCCACCTCCTCCTCCTCCTCCTCCTCTGACTTCCTCCTGCTCCTCCCCCTCTCCGTCTGAAGGCTCCATGCTGTCATCGCTGTCTTGGCTCTCGGGGTTACTGGAGCTGTCCCCTTCCTCCTGGCGTTTCATTTCCTGTTCGGAGGAGCAGTGCGGTTGGCCCGGCTGCTGCTGGCGCTTGCTGTCGGCCTCCGGGTCCTCGCTGTGTTCTGATTGGTGGCTCGGCTTCCCCTCCGGTTTGGCGTTCTCGTTGTCTGTGAGGAAGAGAGAAGATGGACGGTTAAGAATGAAGACACAGACTAATGTTCTTGTTTACAGAATGTAAAGAAAGGAGATGAATTTAGGAGAAAATAAAATTTTATAGTAAAAGTTCCTACAACAGTTTTGAGTTTTTGGACGTGAAGCAGCACAAATACAAAGAAAACAACTTTGGATTTAGTGCTAATTACCAAATATTAGCATTCCAACTAAAGCCAGACTGATACTGGATTTTGGGGCCAATGCCGACACCAATAATAGGGAGTAAAACAATTCTGATATCGATATAAAAAGAAAAATGTACAAAGGAAAAAGAATCAGTAAAACACTAACAGCATCAATCCAACCAAACAACAAACATATATTACAAATTCTGTTAGCAATAATATACAAAATAAATACATACAACTCATTTTTTTGCAATGCAATCTCTCAAATGTGGTAATTAAACACTCGACAAAGCTATGTAATGGAAGCATGATATTTTACAGTTAAACTTTACTGTATAAAATGACATCAGTGTGCTGAAACAGTAAACTACACTGGGAATTTAATCATTATAAATAACTACATTTAAAAAAGGACCCAAAAAAAAAGAAGAATATTACATTTGAAATTAAGAAAACGTATAAAAAATATAAATAAAATGCTGCCTATAAACATACATTATATGAATGTGTATATGTGCAAAATATACTCTGATACGATACATATATGATTGGTCAGGTTCCAACTCCAACACTTTAAATATTATGTACACACATATATATATATATATATATATATATATATATATATATATATATATATATATATATATATATATATATATATATATATGATACTGCAGTACACTTTTGCATTTTTGCAAGAGTATTATTATTAGTATTATTATTATTATAGTTTTTTTTTTTATTGGTACAATTTTGGGTATCTTTATTTTTTAGTTTTTCTATTGGATAGTTAGAGATTTGTTTCTATGTGATGTCACTTCACCTAAACGCAGCTTCACAGAGCCGCAAACCAAATACTCACACTATATATAGTATATATAGTAACTATTGTTTCACTTTAATATGGTCATATTTTATATGTGAAATAATAGTAATATTGTGAAATTTGAAATTTTTTTAGGTTGATGTTTTAAATAAGCCCATTCAGGTTGTCTGCCTCTCCTTGCGCTCTATACTAACCTGTGCAAACTGAAATAAACTAATTATTTAACATGAAAATATACATTTGTGGCAAGAAAATCAAAGGAAAAACTACTTTTGTGTATGTGGTGTGTGTGTGTGTGTGTGTGTGTGTGTGTGTGTGTGTGTGTGTGTGTGTGTGTGTGAAGTTAATCTCAGGTGTTGATTCCCTTTTTTTTTCCCCCTCCAAATCCAAACAGGACTTCCATGTGTCGTGTCGTGTTGTGATCTTACTAATGTGTGTTCAGTATCTGTCGCTGCTGCTGTTCAGGCATGTTGACTCTGTCCAGCCCATTACACACACACACACACACACACACACACACACACACACACACACACACACACACACACACACACACACACACACACACACACACACACACACACACACACACACTTCAAACGCTGCCAGCACGCTCTGAGGCCCGGCAGCTGCCCACCTGGCAGGCGCTCGGCTCTCCCTCGTGGCATCTGAAATGTCGACTCAATTGTTTTGTCTAGGGAGGAAGAACCCTGTATCTCCATTAAGAGACATTTCCAGGCAGAACAGGTTTATTCTCCGGCTGGAGGCAGAAATCCACCTGTGATTTTAGGTGTTTCTCAGGGTCATTTAACAGATGATAACATATTTTAAAAACACAACCAGGCCTGTCATGATGGGTAAACAATAAAATTGTCATTTTAGGACCATTTTCTGCCACGATTGCAGTTAACATGGTAATATTGTAATATGCTTCCTTCCTTGCTTCCTTCCTTTCTCCCTTCCTTGCTTACTTCTTTGCCTATTTCCTTCCTTACTTCCTTCCCTACTTACCTACTTCCTTTCTTGCTTCCTTCCTTCCCTACTTACCTACGTCCTTTCTTCCTTCTTTGCTTCCTTACTTCCCTACTTACCTACTTCCTTTCTTGCTTCCTTCCCTACTTACTTTCTTCCTTCCTCCCTTACTTGCTTTCTTTCTTACTTACTTGCTTCCTTTCTTCCTTCCTTCCCTACTTAATTTCTTCCTTTCTTGCTTCCCTACTTCATTCCTTCCTTCCTTACTTTCTTACTTACTTGCTTCCTTCCTTCCTTACTTACTTTCTTGCTTCCTTCCTTACTTGCTCAATTGCTTCCTTCCTTACTTGCTTCCTTTCTTCCTTCCTTGCTTCCTTACTTACTTACCTACTTCCTTCCTTCTACCTTATTTACTTCCTTCCTCCCTTCCTTCCTTCCTTACCTACTTATTTACTTGCTCACTTGATTCTTTACTTGCATACTTGCTTCCTTCATTACTTACTTACCTACTTCCTTCCTTCCTTATTTCCTTGCTTGTAAACATTAACAGGCATAGTAATGTGTGTTGTGTTTCTTTCTTCCTGTGGATTTCATCCCACCAGAGTAAAAGGTCAAAGGGCAGACATCTCATTTATTTGAATATGTCATAGTTTGAGCACCTCGGGCCTGTTGGAGAAGCTGAAGCTGGCCGTCTCCTTCCTGCAGCAGCTGGCTTCAGGTTTACATCCCGCCGTGTGCCAGCATCATTCTCCTCCAGCAAGAATAACAGCTGGCACTGATTCTTATCGCTGCAACACAGGCTGCACGACTCGATAATATGATGCTTAAGGTGGAGGCCTGGCGTTGGGTTACATTCAACTATAACTGGCAGCGTTATTATAACCGAGCCGTGTGTCTGTCAGGATCGGCTGCTCTCGCTGACACATGAATTTTATGAATTTGTGTTTCCTGGATCTGAATTAGCACGTCGGTATTTTTAATTTAGTGATTTTAGTCTGTTTGTGACGGACGGTCCTCAATGATTAATCAGGTTAAATGAGCCAAAATGTTGAAGTAGCACAAAACTTACTTTCATTTTTGGATTTAACTTGTTTTTTATGATGTTTTTGAGGTTTATCACGACTCATATGTGCATTTATTGTTCTGTATCTTGAATGTGATGCTAGTTTTTAATTCTTCTTGGATTTTTAGAAGGTAATATTTAATGAAAATGTTGAATTAATATTAGAAATACAACATTTCAGTCATGAGATATGATAAAGAACATGTGTCTGTCTCCATATTGTTAAATATGTTGATGGAACAAAGTGAATGATGGAAATAAATAAAGGATGAATCAGTCTATTTATGACACAGTCTGATATTTTCTATTTTATAATATTTTAGTGTCAACAAACTTAAATTACTCGATGTAAAATGAGACCAACAATTAACATGAAGATCTGTAAATACCAACATTTCTGTAATATTAAAGCCTAATTTTTATTTCCTAATAAAAGATGAATTCCTTATTTTAAGTTCTGTACAATACAAATGAAATATATGAAGTTTTTTTGTCTTTGTTGTTGTTTATTTTTCTTGTTGCTTTCTTTTAATCTCATGTTCCCGTTTAATGTTCTTCATGTCTTTTGCTTTTCATTTATTTAATGTAAAACACTTTGAGCTGCATTTTACATGAAAGCTGCATCATGAATAAAGTTTAATATTATTATTATTGAAAGAAAATGCAGAAAAAATACATTTATTATGTAATTTTACTTATGTAATTGGCATTTCTGTTAATAATAAGGCTTAACATCTGTATTTTTACCCTAACTGACTATTTAGTTGTCTATATTATGTGTATTTTATGTATCTTTTAATTATTTGAATACTGTAAGTGCTGCGTAAAGTTAAACGCTGCGTCATGAATCCAGACTAAGAAGTGATTTTAAGCAGGTTTTGAGTTTTTTTAGTGATTTTACGCATCGAAAAATGACCAAATTCTTCATATTTTCATCTGTGAGGGTTGTTTTATGAGGTTTTATGTCATTTCCAGTTAGTGCAAGATGTGTAGGAGGATTCATTTTGTTGTTAACTAACTGCAAAAACAGTATACGGCGATAAATAGTAGATACTGAATGCAATTAGTATGTATTGATTTGGGAATAACCGTGTCTAACCAAAAAATGAAGCATAAAGAAAAACATGCTGTATGAATGTTTAAATATGTATGATGAGGTTTTAACTTGGTTCAGAGTCTTTTTGAGGTGTTTATTTGCCTTTTTTCTGCAGTATTCAGTGTTGTTATGTGAGGTCTGAAGGTATTTGGGGGATTATTCAGTGTTTCTGTGGCATTTTGTGTGAGTTTGCAGCAGTGCCAGTGCTCGGTCCCTGCAGCTGTTGGCGTTCAGCAGCTCTCGGCCTGGCAGCGACGCCACACTGGCAACTACTGATTAAATATCTTTGGCTTCTCTTCTCTCACTGGTGGTTATTATACTGGTAGCACTTGGAGAGGTGCTTGGAAGGAAAATCAGACATGTTGTGAGAGTGAAAGACTATTTTTTTTTATCTGAATATTGTATAAAAACTCAGATAATTAAGTGGATAAAAAACACAAATGTAACTCCTTTATTGTCTCAGCTGCAGTGTTTTATACTTTTCTTTCTTTCCATAATTTCATACATGTTGTTTCATTATCTCAAAGAACTACAATGTGCATTTTCTGCAGAATAAGTGTGTGATTGCAGCGATTTTAGCGCCACCTATGGGTGAAACTGCATTCGACTGTATAGACTCGTTCATTGTCATCATCTGCACAGCATTCCTGAATTTGGTTGCAATTGTTTGGATGCATTCAAAAGTTTATGACTCTTTAACACCTACAAAGTTTTGGGGACCAATTACAGACAATATGTACCAAGTTTGGTGAAGATTAAGAGCTTAAATCAATCCTATAAATACAAATCATAAAGACACACAACCCAAAATAATAACCATACCTGAGTTTTCTTTGGACTCGGACTCAGAGTCGGACGTTTCGGAGGACTCGGAGGTTTTCTCTGGGAGGTTGGGCAGCTGGGCGATGTCTATGGGCGTGTCTTTATACTCTGGATTACTGTAGAGAGAGAGACAGAAAGACATTTAATACCTTCTTTAAACTTTTTAATAGAAGACGGCATTCAAACTAAAATGGCTTTCTTAATATTCAGCATAATACACCTTTAAATACTGGTTGATATTAGTGTGAATTTAGTTGTAAACAGTGTACATGCAGTCATGAAACAACAGTCTTTAATCTTTATTTGCTGCTTATTTATGTGTAATATCTTTCACAATGTTAATCTTTAGTAATCATGTGAATGTAAGAAACTGTGTATATGTGAATGTTTTGATGAGTGTGTGTGATAAACTTCAGTTTTTTGAGTTCAGTTTTTAGGCAGTTTACTAAATTTCATTGTGTATATTTTTTCTTTACACACTGACAA
>NC_084988.1:989933-1009933 GCF_963691925.1 Scomber scombrus | reverse complement strand
TGTCTGGCTGCAACTTTACTGTTCTGGTTCACTCTCAGCGCTCTCATAGCGTCATTTTTAGAGAGTAAAAGCTGTTAAACAAAGACACTGTACACTACCTGCTCACAGACACAGTTATCTGTAGACTAGCTGGTGAACATAGTGGAGCATTTAGCAGATTAAAGAGCCAGATATTTCCCTCAGGAGTTGGTAGAGAGTAAACACAGAGCTAAAAGAGAGAGAATATTGGACTTTACATTCAGCAGTGGGACAGAAACACGACTCCTAATGAATGATAATGTTGATCAGTAACTGCTGGATGTGGAAATAGGTTCAACATATCAACTTAAAAGCTGATGATATGTCAGAGTTGTTTTTTTAATATGTGTTTGCTGCCCCCAAGTGGCCACAAATCTGTCATTGTAGGTTCATGGTGTCTCCATCTTTGTCTCTCTCTCTCTTCCTCGGTCTTGCAGGTCAGGTTTCTTTTTTTACATGTTAACCCCTCTCCTCTTACTCCTCCATTAAATCACTCACTCTCTGATCGCCCACTAATGAAGGAGAGGAAGAGGAAGAGAGAAAGAGAGGGAGAGAGAGCGCTGGAGGCTTGCCCGAGGCTGCAGGAGAGAGACCGATAGATTAAAGGACTTATATTCTCTTTTAAAGTCTCTCTACCTCACTTTCTTTTCCCTTTTTTTGGTCAATGTCACGCCTCTCTTTCACTCTCTCTCTCTCTTACACACAGAGACACTTTATCTCTCTCTCGCTACCTTTTTTTTAACCTCTTTTCCCTCTTACACCGGTCTTCCCTCTCTCTTTCCTTCTATCTTTCATTCTGTTTAATCAGCAGAATTTCCTCTTTTTGTCTGGTCTACCTTTCAGATTACCTTTACCCCATTTAACCGCGGTGTATGACTGTGTGTGTGTGTGTGTGTGTCTGCCAGAAGATGGACGGATGTGTTTCAGTGGTGTCTGCGTGTGAATATCCTTCATATTTTTGACTTTATTCTGAGTAAACAGAGGAGCAAATTGTCCCTCTGTCGCCCCCTGCTGGCACACTACAGAACAGTCTGAAAAATAAGCTTTCTTCTTAATAAATCTGATGATTAAAATGTCTTGTTTTTTTTTCTACAGAGGGACAAAATCTGTAAAAATATAAACCTGGAGAAGCAGTGTTCAGTTTTTGTGCTCCACATATCTGGAATAAAACTCCCAGAAAACGTTGTTCTTTTAAATCTAATTTGAAGCTTTTTGATTCATATCTTGCACTACGCTGTAATTTTTATTCGTCTGTTTTATACGTCTTATTTCAAGTTATTTTTTAATACACTTTTTAAAAACTATTTTAATAAGTAATGGCAATGTTACCATCTCTCAGACCTCCCTCAAACATCTAAACATTAAACAATAATTTAAGACTCAGGCTCATAATGTTGGCAGATAGAAAGCTAAAACAGCCTGTTAATAGACAGAGGCTGAACTGAGGCGCTGCATAAAGGACCAGTAGAAGATAAATAAGGAGTTTTTAACTGGAAATCATGTAAACATATTCCAGTAGAGACACAGAATATTAATATAGAGCTGGAAAAATATGAATGGCATCTTCTTTAAGATACAGATTTTCTACTTTAACAGGATTTCTCTATGTTACAGTCTCCTGCGTTTAATTTAAAGTTTGTGCTAAACTCCAATAAGACTCTAAAAATATGTATTTCACATAAGCACAGACCTTTAATGTTCCTCCACCTATACATGCTCTCAGTAAAGATCTAACCCACAGAAGTGCAGCATTATAAATATGTAGAAATGTAAGTTGGACAGCTGATTTAAGACTGTACACAGTTCAGTTAGTGCTCTCGCTCCTCTGAGGGACTTTAAAGTTTTACTAGCTGCTGTGTTTTGTGTTTTATTTGGAGTGAGATCAACAGTAAGTGAAGAGCATTAACAGATGCATCTTTTTTTTCTTCTCTGCTGTCAAAAAAAATGTAGGAAGGTCACAGAAAAGTCAGCAGGTTAAGTTTGAGTCACTTTGTCTGCTGTTTTCTGCAGTTTGAGGTTCGTCCACGTTCCTCCTCCTCGTCCCGAAAGGCTTTTACTAGTGTGTGTTTTACTAATGTACCTGTGAGGATAGTTTCACAGGTGTGTGTGTGTGTGTGTGTGTGTGTGTGTGTGTGTGTGTGTGTGTGTTATGTCTGCAGACAGTTTAAAAAAAAGAAGCCTTTTAGTGTGTGAGTGGATTCATTAAAGGCATTGTTAGTCCAGAGAGACGAGCTCTGCTATAAAACGCCTGCAGGCTTAAATCCACTGAGCTTTCACTCCTGTGCAAGTCTCTCGCTCTCTCTAACTCCCTCCTCCTCCTCCTCTTCCTCCTCCTCTTCCTCCCTCCTAACTGTGTTTATATGTCTCTCGACCTTCTCTCTCTCTGTGTCTCTCTCTCTTCCCCAAACATCTCGTCTGTCTCTTTTCTGTGTCGTCATCTCTCTTTCTGCATGTCAAAAATATCTCTCTTGTGTGTTTTGCTTTAAAAAAAAACTAAAACAGTAGTTTTCTTTTTCTTTGTGATTATTTTTTTCCCAAAAAAATATCAAGATAGTTTCCATCATGAGGATATTTTCCTCTATTGTGTCTCAACTAATGTTTTTTATATTATCTGTTTTGTTCTTTTCGTTCCTATTGGCGAAAGTTAGTTACCAAATGTGCATAAATACATTTTCCAAAATAAAAGTATTGCTCAACTTGTTGCAGCAGAGACTGATGCTGATGTTGATGACGTCAGCTGTGCAACTTGACAGTAATAAACCACTTCCTGTTTCCTGTCCTGTCAGTTTCTATGTGTAAATCAATTCATTTGCATTTATTGTGGCGAGAACAGGAAGTGTTTTCCTTCCTTAGGTGACATTACATTTTGGGTTTGTTGGACCTTATACTTCATTCTGCTTAACTTTGACCTGTTGACCTCATTCATACACACATTTCTGCCACCTAGTGGTAGAAAAAGCACATTACAGTATAAAAATAAGTGTAAAAATGAGATGGCAGCATCTTGGCTAAATTAATCCACAGCTGATCCAAAGACAGAAGTGGAGCAGGTGCAAAACCTGGTCAGATTTTATGGTTGAAACTTGTTTATTTATGCTTAATAATGTTTGTGGTTCGATATGTTTTACAAATGTGACAAATTTTAATAACAAGGTACGACACTGCTAATGTGTTCGTACTCGTTTGAGGCCATTAGGAAGGAAATAAATAGTTTTATACACTGGTGAGTTAATTGTGTTATACAGTAAAATAAATGAGGACTAATCTTTTAAAACTACTTCCTATTCAAAGACAGTGTTTAGTTATCAGGTTCTACTAATTCCTAAATATGTGAGAGATTATAAATGCATACCAAAGTAAAGCTCAGGTCTCAGGATGTTACAGAGTATAATTCTGACTTCTGTTGTAATTTGGTGCTTTTATAAATAAACTTCACTTTATACAAAGATGAGCAGTCAATCTCTCTTTTCTCTCCATCTCGCTTTTTTTCTATTTTCAGTTCTACTTTATTTCTTCTCTTTTTTTTCTCAACATTTCTCTAAAACCATAACTGCATCCTTCCACATCCTCCCTTTCTCTTTTTATCTCCTCCTGTTCCTCAATTCTTCCTCCCAAAAGTGCAGCACCTCATTTCTCTCTTTTCTACACCTTATAATGACCTCTCTGATCCCTCTTTCTTTTGTGAAAGGATGGCTATTTTCCCATCTTTTATCCCTTTTTGCCTTTTTTTTTTACCTTGCAAGTGAAACTTCTCTACCTGCAGAGAAAACGAGCATTTTGTCCTCTGTTCTCTCTTTTTATTCTCTATCTGCAAAAATCACTTGTTTCCCATTTCTCTGCCTTTCTTGGAGAAAAGCCAAATTTCTCCCAAAGTATTCCCCCCCCCTCCTCCTTTTTCTCTGCCTGCAAATCACTCCTCTTCCCTCCCTTTCTTTGTGAAAAGACGACTTCACCTTCTTTCTCGTCTTTCTCTCTGTTCTCGGAGTGGAACCGAGGACAGATTGACTTTGAGATCTGACCCGAGCTAAGACCGGCTGTCAGCAGGTAATGATAGAGACTTAGAGAGTGACGCCTCTTCACAGAGAGGGATCACGACTCGTCCTCCACTTAAAAAGAAGCCTTTTAAAATTTAGATCCCTGTTGAGAGAACAGGCTATCCCTCTAAAATACACCTTGATCGATTCCCCCAACTATCCGACTCCTGCAGCAGCGGGGGAACCGAGAGCAGACGTGGAAATAAATCCCACAAAGAAATCGAAGCTTGCGAGATGCTGCTGCTGTTCAGCCAGAAAAACTGAAAGAAAGCGTATAAAGAGTTTTTCTTTCTTTTTTTCTTTTTCTCCCCTAAAAATCCGACAAACTGTAAAACTCTGAGCTTCCGATGTGCAAAGTCACGACTATCTGTGACTGATATTTATGCACTAAAGAATCAATTAAACACAAAGAACATGCAACCAATTTTGACAGCGAATAATTGTTCACACTAAAAAAATGGAACATTACAACCGAATATTTTATAGATTTACTCATGTTAAAAGAAACTGAGACAATCTAGATTCAGAACAACCAACCTCATTTACTGGTGTTGATACTCCTGTAAAATGAGTTGAATAAATTGAATCAATCCTTTATAATGATTTAGACTTAACCTAACTACATTAAGTTAGACCAGCACAAATCCTTAATGCTGAAAGAAAGCCATTTAATCATGTAGAGATTCCTTCCATAATTTTTTAAAGTTCCCTCATAAAGTCATGTTTTTCAGTGCAGAACGTTTTTAATCATCACTTTAATCATCATGAAACCGAGCGTTGCTATTGGACGATTCATCACAAACACAGATTGAGGTCAATAAAAAAATGTTTTAATGTTCAATCTCGATGTTGAAGGTATTTTAGTTGAAGTGAGACAAATAAAACTTTTGGTATTGTTAAAAAAAACTGTTGGATTGTGATAAAATATCTGCTGAATATCTGCTGGCTTATGTACAATAATACTCTGATTATTTGCAATATAATCTGTGCAATAAACTATTTGTAATATAATAATTCTGTTTAACTTGTCGAGTGTTTTAGGAGACGTCTTTTAACTTTCCTTCCTGTCGTGCACAAGTGTTTCTTGCCTTATAATTCATGTATAATCGAGTGAATGTGTTTGTGCACATATCAAATGTTGTGCAAATAAAGAAATAAATAAAGAAAGAAAGAAGCACTGCAAAAGGAGGACAATATAAATGCATCTAAACCAAATCAACATGAAGACAACAGGAAGTAAAAACACTGATTAAAGTCTCAAAATGTGCAAAACAACAACAACAAAAACACACAACTGACAATAAATAGAAAGTTTTTCCGACTCTCCAAAAAAACTCAATTTTGTCAGCGTCCAATTAGACCGAAAGCTTCGTTCAGGCTGAGAAAAAAAGAGGAGAATCATTAGACTCTCTGCTCTGAAATCAGCTTCCACACAATCAGCAGCGAGTTCATAAGCCTCCGAATTAAACCGCCCCCCGAAGAAAGAAAGAAAGAAAGAAAGAAAGAAAGATTTCGGAACAATCTGACCGCGCTCCATTTGACGAGGAGGATTGAAGAAAAAAAAGAGAGAGAGAGACGAAGCACCTCCATCACCCCGTAGCCATCCATTTCTAAAAGCCCCCCCCCCCCCCTTCTCCCTTTCAGAGAGGAAATTAATTTTGAAAGAGGAAGAATAAAAGGAGCAGCCGGGGTGACTGAAGGTGCTGTATTAGACTCCGCTCCACTAAAACCAAGTCATTTAAACCGCTGGCTGCCGGCTCGCCTCCCTGACCTCCCGTCCTCGCCGCAGACACAGACCAATAATCTCCCTTCATATTTCACTTCCTTTTTTTTTCTCTCCACCTCATGTTTTACACATCCTAACCTCCCCCCCTTCCCTCCCCCCTCTCTCCATCCTTGTTCTGTCTGACCCCGCCGGGCCGCCGTAGAGTCACTTCCTGATTGCCACTCTGGATGTTCAGAGCTGTGGAACTTTTTTCGGAGACGATAATTGAAAAAGTTTAACGGAGATTCATGCTGGAGGTGTGTGTGTGTGTGTGTGTGTGTGTGTGTGTGTGTGTGACAGGAATTAAGTTTTTTTTGTGTCGTGTGTGTGAGATGACGGTGGTGACGGCGGCCAGAAGTCATTCAACTCTTTTTGCTGCGATAACAACAATCAGGATATTTAAGTCATATTTTTTGGGGGATGAAAAAACACCAGCAGATCTAAAAGTGTCTTTTATTCAAACACTACTCAAAGTTTGTGCTCCATCACTTCACAGACCAACATCAACTCTTAACTTATGGAAAGGAGGGAGGAAGGAAGGAAGGAAGGAAAGGATGGAGGAAGGAAGGGAGGGAGGAAGGAAGAAGGAAGGAAAGGAGGGAGGAAGGAAGGAGGGAAAGGAGGGAGGAAGGAAAGGAAGGAAGGAAGGACGGAGGAAAGAAGGAAGGACGGAAGGTAGGAGGGAGGGAGAGAGAAAGGAAAAGAGGAAGGAAGGAAAGAGGGACAGAGGAAAGAAGGAAGGGAGGAAGGAAGGAAGGAAAGAAGGAAGGGAGGAAAGAGGGAGGAAGGACAAATGGAAGGAAGGAAGGGAGGAAAGAAGGAACAGTCATAACAGACGGGGTCAATTTGACCCGGGAGGACGACATGAAGGTTAATTTAGAGTCACAACAGTCCTGTAAACTGTGACATGACTAGAGCTGGGTGTCGGTACTCAATAATTTTAAACGTATCGACTGAAATAAATCGATACATAATGCATAATGGAAACATCTCTCATCAAACGATATCTGCAATCAATCCTTTTTGCACCCAGAGCTAGAAAATATGACTATTTGTATGGACTTGCTCACAGCCAATCAACGGCAAGTGTTCTTGGATTTAACGCGACATGTGATTGGCCGTTGACTCTCAGGTTACTCTTGAGATAAAGCAGCACCTTAAAACAAGAATAAACCAATAAGACTTTAAAAGCCTTCAGATACTCCGCAGCTTCCTGTAACCGACTGTGTTCAACTGTATTTGACCAACAGCATGTCTGACTGTATTTGACTGTATAACTGTGTGTGTGTGTGTGTGTGTGTGTGTGTGTGTCTGTGTGTGTGTGTGTGTGTGTGTGTGTGACTCCCATCAGGCCTTGTTGTCCTTGCTTTTTTTGTAGTTGTTGTTATTATTTGGCGTTCTGCCTAAGCGCCTTCACTGCCTCCGACACACACCGTGAAACGCCGTGCAGCTCTGAACGCCTCCTCAGCTTTTACCGCCACAGTAAAGATCCGACCGCGGCAACAAACAGCACGCCGCAAATCATCCAGACAGCCACTAAACAGGGACACCGAACCTCTGCCTCCGTGTGTGTGTGTGTGTGTGTGTGTGAGAGAGTTGGAGAGCGAGAGTGTATTATGCCTCCTGACAAGGGTAATAAGATTGTAGAGTTGCTGCTGTAAGGAAACTTTTCAAAGATACAGGAGAGCAGAATCTCTCTAAGTGGCCTTTAACTTTCAAAGTTAGATGTAGAAATACGACTGCAGTAATTACAGGAGAGGAACTGGCTGCGGGACAAAGTGGTGTCCAACATGGCTGAAAACCTGTTAAACATTTCTAAGGTGACACTTATTTTTAGTATAAATTAGATTGAAAAATCAGATTTGACTAATGTTCAAACTTAAAAAGGGCTTGTAGAACCTGATAATGTAATAACTCCCAATAATGTAATAAAACCTGATAATGTAATAACTCCCAATAATGTAATAAAACCTGATAATGTTATAACTTCTTGATAATGTAATAAAGTGCATTTCCCAATACTGTAATAATCTCTGTAGCGATGATGTAATAAATTATTACAATATTGGGTTAACCTTATTTTTGCAGAACCTGATAATGTAATCATTTCCCAATATTGTAATAACATTATTACATTTTTTATTGAGTTATGAGGTTTTTTATTACATTATCAGGTGTTCAGGGCTCAAATTTCTTGTGAAAAATTGAGTTCTGTTGCTGTTAAAACAGAGGAAATACTTAAAATGTTGGAGGTCAAGCTGCAGAAAGAAATGCATAATTACAAGAAGCTGAAGTAGAAGTTAAAATCCACCAGGTGGCGCCACTTAACGTTAAATTTAAATTAGGACTCGAGCTGTTTTTTTGGTGTTGAAATGACTAAAAAAGATGCTGCAGAACAACTGTGAAATTATTTAGTCAACTGCTTTCTTTTAAGCTCAATTAGCTGACTTCATCGTCCAATCAGAGCGGAGTATAGAATCAGGTGATGAACACAGTACTCACAGTCCAGGTGACACTGTCTGATTCCCTCCACGTCTTCAGCATGAATGAACTGGTAGCATCTCTTCCCCACGATGTCCACCGGAGTCAGGTCCATGTAGTCGCTGATCCTGAGACACAAAAACAACATTTATAACATTACAGCAGACTGTAAAGATATGATATGTGTGTGTCCATGTGGTTTAGTTTAAATTTAAAGGGTTAAAATGTGAAAATAAACGTATGAATAACTTCACACATTCTTTTTTTGTGGAACCAGCATCAAATTTCTGCTTTTAATCCATTTAGAGAGAATATATTAGAGGATTATGGCTAAAATGTCTAAGTGGTGTAACCATAAAAACTTTGTACCAAATAATTCAACTTGCTTAAAAACAGTAAATTGTCAATAAAACACCATATCAACTAGTTTGGCATGATCTTACATTATAACTTTATATTAAATAAAGGTAATGGAATACAATTGTTCTAAATATTACATTTACTCTGGTAACCATGGAGATCAGGAGACATTTATCATTCTTTTTTTTTTAATGAAATTGTTCTTTAGATGGTGTGGTTACACCATTGGAGGAGCATTCAGTCTTACTTTTGGTAAGAAATGGTGCAAATGTCATTTCAAATGATATAAAACCAACAAAGAACTTAAAGAGACAGGAGCTAAACCAGCCTGTTAATAGACAGAGGCTGAACTGAGCGGCTGCATAAAGGACCAGTAGAAGATAAATAAGGAGTTTTTAACTGGAAATCATTCAAAGATATTCCAGTAGAGACACAGAATATTAATATAGAGCTATTTATCTAATTACAGAAAGCCAGCATCAAACAATCAGTCCACTTTTAAAGAAGCATTTAATAAACACTACGTCTCCTCAACTACACAACTGTTAAATTTGATGGAAAACAAATAGTTATAGAGGTTTAAGTCTCTCTACTGTTGCCTCTGTAACTTCTTTCTTTTATTCTGACATGATTTTTTGAATATCTGCAGACTGAAATGTACATTTCACTGTGTTTGATTTGTTCTCTTTGCACTGCGTGAGCTCCAACTCTGCAAGTAGCAGCAGCTGTTGTCAAACTCTCAAATATATAACTTGTCAAAACCAAGACCAATTTTCTCAGTACAGTTCTGGTACTCAACAATTAAGAAAAGAAGGAGTCAGAGAAGAAGAAGAAGAAAGGGGGAAAAAACAAGCTTATAGCCAAACAACAGAGCGAGAAAGAGAAGCTTGTCTGTCTTTTGTACAGGTAGCACACATTCCCTTTAAAAGGTTTAATTTGAACAAATTTGCCACAGGATAGACAGAACAATTTCCCCGGTATCATTCTGATAGAGGATGGACGGGGAGAGGAGGGGGGGGGGGGGGGGGACTAATGTCTGGCAGGCAGATAACAGCACACTCTGTTCTTTAGAAAAACCCATCCTCCCATTTTCTCATTCTCTTAGAAACTCATCCTCAGAATGGGGCTGTAATGGGAGCAAAGCTTGTCTGACGATTTCTGTCGCTCCGCATTGAATATCATCATCTGCTTCGCATTGTGTCCCTTTTTCCACCCACAAAAAAAGCAATCTGTCTACTATCATTTTTTTCCCTTCCCCGCCTCTCTTTTTATAATAAAACATGAAGGGGTTATTTTTTTCTTCTCTCTCTTCTCCATCTGATATGAATCTCCTCGGTCGGCCGGTTAACTCCTGAGCGAGATCCTGATGCCTATCTGCTTTATCTGGACAGAGGGAAGGAGATAGATCCATCAGCGACATATTTCACCAGGGAGGATTGGGTCAGACTTCCTCATGAATAAGAAGCTCCGACAAGGGAGACAACTTTTTTTTTCTTTTCTCCACCCCCCCCCCCCCCCCCCTCCATCCTTGAACAGCAGGTATGAAGCATGAATGCAGAAATAGTCTGTAAAAATGTGAGTTTTTTGTATTTCACGCAGCTGCTTTAAAAATAAAGAAGTAGTTTCTCTATTAAGTCGATTAAATGATTTGAAGAATGTAAAACAAGCTTATTACAATAAATGTTAGATTATATGGAAGGTCACAGAGGACAAAAGTGACTAAATATTTTCTTTTTAGATCTTTATCTGTTAAAAAATGCCTCAAGAAAAGTTATATGCATGTTTCTTTAACCCTCCTGTTGTCCTCGAGTAAAGGAAGGAAGGAAGGAAGGAAGGAAGGAAGGGAGGAAGGAAGGGAGGAAGAAGGAAGGAAAGGAGGACAGGAGGGAGGAAGGAAGGGAGGAAAGGAGCAAGGAAGAAGGAAGGAAAGGAGGGAGGGAGGAAGGAAGGAGGGAAGGAAGGACAGGAGGGAGGAAGGAAGAGATGAAAGGAAGGGAGGAAGGGAAGGAAAGGAATGAAGGACGGAGGAAAGAAGGAAGTAAGGAAGGAAGGAAGGAAAAGAGGGAGGGGGGAAGGAAGGAAAGAAGGACAGAGAAAAAGAAGGAAGGGAGGAAGGAAAGAAGGAAGGAAGAAAGGGGGATGGAGGAAGGAAAGAAGGAAGGGAGGAAAGAGAGAGGAAAGAAATAAAGAGAGAAGGAGGGAGGGAGGAAAGACGGAAGGAAGGAAGGGAGGAAAGAAGGAACAGTCAAAACAGACGGGGTCAATTTAACCCGGGAGGACGACACAAGGATTAATCTCAAACCTTTCCCCTAGTTTGAACTCTTTGGCTTTCCGTACACATTTCTTACTGCACATTAATGATTTTAATAATGATGTCATCACGCGGCTCTCTACCTGTTCTCACAGTAGATGATCTTGAGGTCCATGTTGACTCTGGTGACAAACATCTGACAGTCGATGCGAACCTCGTTGATGGTCGGCGGCGGCAGAGCGTGAGCCACCACCACCATCCCCATGATCTGATTGGGCACCGAGCGGCCGTGTGTGAGCGTCATCCTGATCCGCAGACGTCCAGTGATGTGGATCACCTGACCCAGTAGAGAGGAGAGGAGAGGAGACGAGCATTAAAGAGGGGGACAGCAGGAAGGGAAATATTAGAGGATGGGTACTTTTCTGATTCTCATTGGTTTGTTATTAGTTTAGTAGTTTTACTCTAAAGGCAAAGCAGCTTTATTTATATATGGCAACTCAATGTGCTTCACATAGAACAAACATTTAACTTTAAGAATTGGAAACAATCTTGCCGACTCTTTGATGCATTGCTGCCTGTCTGTCGCCCATAAAGGTGGAGCACCAGTAGTCCTGGCCTTTACAGTAATTTATATATTCGCTCATTTATCTATTTATTTATTCTAAGACTACTTTACTTTTTATGCTGTACACTTATTTTATGTTTATGTATGTGTATGTATGTTTTTTTTTCTTTTTACTTAACTTAATGAAGTTACCTTCTTTTATTTATTTATTTAAATTTATTTTTATTTATGCATTTATTTCTACTACTACTATCATTAATATTTTAATATTTTAATTTTTTTATTTTAATTTTTTAATTGTATTTATTTATTTATTTATTTTTTTTTAATTTTAAATTATTTTATTTTTCTTCCTGCTTTTCATTCCAACAACTAGGTTGTCCTTTGTTGAAGGAGTCTATGGGGGTCCTGAGCTGGGGGGGGGGGAATGAAAATGTCTTGTATCCCATGCTCTTGTGTTGTTCACTGTTCTGCTGCATTTTCTTAAATAAAATATGGCAACAAAAAAAAGAAAAAAAAGAATTGGAAACATAAAAAAAATTAAAAACATACAATTTGAAAAATAAAAATAAAACCCAATAATAGTAAAAACATGGAAAGAGATAAATATAAAATAAAAACTAGACTAGAATAGAGCATTAAATATAAGGTTGCAGCATTAAATAATGATTTGCTTTAAAATCATTAAAAGGACATAGAGTGCAAATGAAAGATTAAAATGTAAAGTGCTTTAAAAGAGCTCAATCATAATAAGCACAGGAGAAGAGAAGTGTTTTTAACCTGGATTTAGTGCAGGCAGCTGGATTTGTGAGACATGACATCACGAGATAAAGTCAAAATCTTTCCATTGGTAAGATATCGACTGAAATAAATCAATACCAAACAATACTTTTTGCACCCACAGCTATAAAATATGACTATTTGTATGGACTTGCTCAGTATCAGTATCATACTCGCAAGGTGATTTGATGATATATAATGATTGACAGCTGGTTCATCCAATCATCTGCCAGGTAGCTTTTAAAAGAGTCTCCACTCCGAGGATTGACTTCTACACAGCTCTGACATTTCTACATGTGATGTGTATCGTGTCTTATTTGATTTGTGGACCGGAGACTGTGAACCTGTGCAGCTGTTAATAAAGGAGCAGGAAGCTTTGGGCCTCTTCCTCCACCTTCACTTCTCTGCTGCAACACAACGGCTTTAAAAACTGCAAAACCGTAACGCTGCGTTAATGTGTGTGTCAGGCTGCGATGTATATGCACGCGTGTGTGTGAATATTTATGTGTGTCTGCGGTGATTTGCATGTGATCTGAGTCTGCCAAGTGGAACAAGGGTAGATCTAATACACACACACACACACACACACACACACACACACACACACACACACACACACACACACACACACACACACACACACACACACACACACACACACACACACACAGACAGAAGAAGAGAATAAAGCATCAATCTTCACTAATGGTTGAACTGTCTGTCTTTACTCTGTCTCTGCTTTAAAGGACCAGTGTGGTGGAGTTGTAGATTGCAACCGATTAAATACCTCCCCCACTACCACACACACACACACACACACTCACACTCACACTCACACACACACACACACACACACACACACACACACACACACACACACCCTCTAGAGCTTGGTGTGTCCATTCTGATGAAGAGGACCTGCTCCTTCCTCCCTATATAGATATACTGGGATCATTCTAAGGTAACAAAAACACAATTATTCTTATTTTCAGGTGATTAAACACAACTTAAAACATGCTTATTATGAACATTTCTGCCAATAAACCCTCCTTAATCTTACACATAGGCACATCTGGATCACAAATCAATCACATTGTTTTTACAGTAACTTGAAGACTTTCCACCTATGTACGCTGTCATATTTCTTGAGTGTATTAGTCTGGAATAAACCATGAGAAACACACACACACACACACACACACACACACACACACACACACACACACACACACGAGCCCAGAGAATCCTCTTTAATCCCGCCTCTCGATCTGCGAGCGGAGAGACGGTCACAGAGCTTAGAGGCCTGATGTTACACCTATAGGACGCCTGAGATCTGTATATGCAACACACACACACACACACACACACACACACACACACACACACACACACACACACACACACACACACACACCTGATAATACATTTGTTGCCTCTCTGGACTTCTTACTAAAGTTCTTTAAGAGATTAAAAATGAAGCACAAAGTCCAGATGTTGTGAATGAAGCTGTAAACCTAACTGAGTTTCTGCACATGCTCAGTAGCGTCTCTCTTACACAGAACTACTCTCAGAGACTGAAAACATGATCACTGATATTAGTCTTTGTTTACGTTTCTATACAAATTAACATGAACAAACTCTTCATAATAAAGGAACATGTCACCCAGTCCTTTATTTTGAAGAGTTTGTTCCTTTATTTTGAAGAGTTTGACGTGTTTTTTAATAGTTTTTGAACACCAACAGAGGAATAAGATATAAACGACATTAGATACACACACGATACTTGCCTAGAAAATCAGCATATATATCTCTAGAAGTATGTAGACACTAAAATAAAAAAATCCCCTGTGTGTCATTTCCTGTCACACAGAAACACACACAGCAGCTTTCTGTCCACGGTAGGATTACACATTTCCATGTGGATCGCCTCATTTGATGACAGATAATAAGATTATAAGCTAGAGGCTGATAACATATTCTACTGTGTTCAAGGAAGATGTAAACACACACATGCACACACACGCACACACACACACACGCACACACACAGATATATATATACATACTCTCCCTCCGCATGCAGGTGGGAAGACATGTAATATGTGATCTCACTATCTTTCTGTGTGTGTGTGTGTGTGTGTGTGTGTGTGTGTGTGTGTGTGTGTGTGTGTGTGTGTGTATGAGGTGTGAGGTATTTCTCATGTTGTGGGGACTCGTCTTCCTTATGGGGACAGAAAGTAAATCCTGTACACAATAATTATGAATTTTATGTTGAAAACTTGTTTTAAAGTTGTAGTTAAGTAAAGTTTAAAGTTAGTTTAAGGTTATATTAATGTTCGGCATGTGGTGGTCATGTTACGGTTAAGATAAATCTCTCCAGGAAATGAATATAAGATAATGTAAAGTCCTCTAAAGTGATGGAAACACAACATCAGTTTTACTTTATACACTAGAGATTAATTGCAGTTGGTTTTCTGACGACTTTTATTTTCCTTTTTTTTGGGACTTTCTTTAGTTTTATTTATGATGGAACTTGTTTTACATATTAAAGAATCTGCATGAAGCTTGTTGACTTTGCATTAAACAGTAATTAGTTCATTTATCTATTTGTCCATCTCTCACATCAAGGTTATAAAACATTTAACCATAGTTCTTAGAGACAAAGTTTTTGCCTTTTCTAAAAACCAAAGCTCATCAGATTGAGTTTACTCTGCAGGGTTTATATGTAATAAATCAACCAGTAATGTGTTATTTAACGTCTTACTCACTCTCACCTTATATCCTGAGGACTTGATGTGCACGCCTCTCTTCGTGAGCGTCGACTTCATCCGCACGAAGAAGGATCTCTCCAGAGTGTTATCAGGAGGCAGAAGATTGGGACTGCTGGACTCCACTGAGACACAAACACACCAACAACAACTCATTTAGATATTATTACAAAATGCATCAAAAAAGCAGCTGCAAAAAACACATAAATGACCTGTAAACTAATATAAATCACACAACAACAACAAGAGCTTTGAGCTGAAACATGAGCAGAATGGATTAAATCTGAGCAGTAAACTAATAAATACAGTCAGCCAATCACAGCCGTGTGTCAAGCTGTCAATCATCTCAAAGCGTCTCGTATTAATCAAACCGGAAAATGTCAAAACACGTCAAGAGACAGAAAGAGAAAACTCAAACAGGACGTTCAGACAGTACTGAGAAGGTTTGTGTTATAATCTCATCTTTACGTCACAACTATCAAAAGTTAAAATACTCAACATCTGGACTCGTGTGTGACCTTCTTGTGGGACACAGGAAGTACATTTTTCACCGCCTGTGTCCGGTGAGGAAGCGGCGACCGCCACCCCCAACACACACACACACACTGAAGGTGAAACGCTCCATTTATCAGTCGCCATCGGCAACCAAGAAATGAACTGCATATTCATAACTTCTCCATCAATCAGAGGCAGAGTGATGAGTGATGGAGCAGAGACAGCACACACACACACCTTCAACTTTATCACCAGGCTGCTTTCTTCACTACAACGCTGCAGAAATGTGCTTATGTTTTACATTTACAGCCAAAAAAAGTGATTTTAAATATACTTTGTTACTTTTTTAACCCTCCTGTTGTCCTCGAGTCAAAGAAGGAAGGGAGGGAGAAGGAAGGGAGGAAAGTAGGAAGGATGGAATGATGGAAGGATGGAAGGATGGAAAGAAGGAATGATGGAAGGGAGGAAGAAGGAAGGAAAGGAGGAAGGAAGGGAGGGAAGGAAGGAAAGGAACGAAGGAAAGGATGGAAGGATGGAGGAAAGAAGTAACGAGGGAGAAAGGAAAAAAGGAAGGGGGGAAGGAAGGAAAGAAGGACAGAGGAAAGAAAGAAGGGAGGAAGGTAGGGAGAGGAAAGAAAGAGAGAAGGAGGGAGGGAAGAAAGAAGGAAGGGAGGAAGGAGAGAAGGAGGGAAGGAAGGAAGGAAGGAAGGAAGGAAGGAAGGAAGGAAGGAAGGAAGGAAGGAAGGAAGGAAGGAAGGAAGGAAGGAAGGAACAGTCAAAACAGACGGGGTCAATTTGACCTGGGAGGACGACAGGAAAGTTAAACATTAACTCAAATAAATCTGCAGAAGACAATAATCTTAACCTCTTGCAGTCATTTACATTTAACTTTGAGACGTTAATGATGTTAAAACAGGTCCAGACTATATTCAAAACCTTTACTTTTAAACTATATTCAGTCCAGTTTTCAATCTCACACAAAAATATCTCATAATCTACAATATGACAGCGATGATAGGACTGTTCATCAGATGCTCATCAGGAGCTGAATTTATCTATCTATTCATTTATATTGTTTTTTAAATGCACAAAAGTTATGTTATACAATGACAATAAAGTGCCTGAATCTCAAAAGCTGGATTTTGTTGCCTGTTGTTTTATAACTGATTGGTATAACATATTCATTTGAGCACAAGTTGTGTTGTTTGATGTAAATATTTGCTTTTATTGCACGTTATTAGAGTTTTAGAGTCATTTTCAGTTGGGTCCAGTGTGTGAAATGTTTTGAAAATGAAACTTCTGAACAGAAAAATGTGTTCAAGCAAATGAGAAAAACTGTAACGCATAACACAGCTCCTTAACTGGAATACTAAAATCCTGGTTATGGCCCCGTCTGCTCACATTTATGTATTTATGTGTGTGTGTGTGTGTGAGGCTGGTTGCTTTCCCTCTTTCAACTTTTTTTTTTCTCTCTTTGCATGCACAAACTCCCCTAACACACACACACACACACACACACACACACACACACACACACACACACACACACACACACACACACACACACACACACACACACACACACACACACACACACACACACACACACAGGTCTCTGGTGGACGCGGTGGTTTGATCAGCACTGATACGTGTTGACAACGTCTAATCTGAAAACATTGAAAGAAATGAATTAATATGCAAATTCATCCTTTATAATATAAATGTCCTTGAAGAGAGAGAGAGAGGGAGGGAGGGAGAAAAAGAGAGGGAGGGAGGGAGGAAGTCTGTGAGAGATGGAGAGACGGAGAGAAAGCACAAGAGGAATGAAGAAGAGACAACAAACCTGAATGAGAAGAGACAGAAATGAAGGAAAAAGACAGAA
Source organism: Scomber scombrus (assembly GCF_963691925.1). NCBI lineage: Eukaryota > Metazoa > Chordata > Actinopteri > Scombriformes > Scombridae > Scomber > Scomber scombrus. The sequence continues at coordinate 992,534 of NC_084988.1, read as the reverse complement.
AGGAGGAAAGGAAAAGAGACACATTGAAAGAAGAAAAAAAGCTTTAATAGGAGAAGAAAAGGGAAGGATGCATGATGGAGAAGAAGGAAAGAAGAAGAGAAAAAAAGGAAGAATAAGGAGGGAGAGGCTTGAACAAGGAGAGAAAAAAGAAAATAGACTGGAGGAAAGGGGTAGACAGGAAAAAAGAGGAAAAAAGAGAGGGATGGAGAAGTGGGGGAAAAAGAGGAAGTGGGAGTGGGAGGAAGAGAAGAAGAAGAGAGAATGATAAGGAGACAAAAAGGAGGGAAATAATAGAAAGAGGAGGATGGAAAAGTGGTGAAAGACAGATTGAGGTAAAATTAAAAATAAAAGAGTGATGGAGAAAGGGGGAAGTAAAGAGGAAAGTAAAAGGAGAAAAAGGGCAAAAAGGGGATGGTGAGATGGAAAGAAAGATCAGCAGGAAGAGGTGGAGAAAGAGGGGAAAGAGATAGAGGAAGGGGGAATTTAAGTGATGGAGAGAGAGAGAGAGAGGGACATGATGGAGATAAAGAAGGATGGAGAGCTGGTGAGAGAAGGGGAGGTAAATAGAAAAAGTAAAAGAGTGATGGAGAAAGATAGAAAGAAGGTGTGGGGGAAAAGAGGTTCAGATGGGATGGTGAGATTGGGAAGAGAAAGAGAGGGAGGAGAGAGAAGAAAAAAGAGGAAGAACATAAGAAAATAGTAAAAATAAAAAGGGGGCAAAGGTGATAGAGAAGTGGAAAAGGAAGAATGGAGAAAAAGAAGGAAAAGCGGAGAAATAAAGAGAGGAAAAAGAAGTAAAGGAGGGAAGAAAACAACACTACAAATAGGCTACAAATCTTTGTTTCCTCCTCTCCTTTCTCCTCCATCCATCAGTCTCTCTCTCTCCCTCCCTCTCTCCCTCTGTCTGTCTCTCTTTCTCTCTCTCTCCCTCCCTCCCTCCCTTTTTCCTTCTGTCTGTCTCTCTCTCTTTCTTTCTCTCTCCCTCCCTCCCTCTCTCCCTCTTTCGGTCCTCCAGGAAATCAGCCTCCGCTCTGACGGAGGAATAATGATGATGGAGGGAGGAAACAGAAGAAAGAGAGAGAGAGAGAGCGGACGGACGACGGGGGAGCAGGACCCTCTGTCTCTCTCTTTGTTATTCACTTTGAATTAATGGGATTAGTTTCACACACACACACACACACACACACACACACACACACACACACACACACACACACACACACACACACACACACACACACACACACACACACACATAAGGCTTGTGTGTGTGTGTGTTTACAATTAAACAATTTCTGCTTGAATGAAGTGAAGAGAGAAACAGACGCAGTAGGAGCAGAAGAAGAAGAAGAAGAAGAAGAAAAAGACAACAAACAGAAATGAGAAGAAAGTAAAAAAGGAGGTGAAAGACGAGGAGAAGAAGAGGAATGGCAGGAACAATAAAATATTTAAAAGATTTTAAAAAGTTGGAGAGGAGGATGAAGAGGAGAAGGAGGAAGAGTGGGGAAGGGACAGATGACAGAAGAAGAAGGGAAAAAGAGGACAAATAGAAGAAAAGAAGAAAAAGAGGAGGAGAGGAAGAAAAAGATCAACCTGTTCTCATCACAGGTGGACAAATACCAACACTCAGAGAAACTAAATGAAACTGGATGAAAAGATGGAGGGAGAAAAAGAAGAAGAAGGAGAGGAAGAAGGAGAGGTAGAGGAGAAGTGTAAACTGTATGAAAAAGAAGAGAGGGAGTGCGAGGAAAAAATGGGAGGAGGAGACACACAGAAGGAGAAGAAGCAAGGGAGTTAGAGGAAGAAAAAGCAGATGAACATAAGAAGAAGAGGAAGAGAAGAAGAAGAGGAAGAGTTAGACAAAAAGAGGTAGAGGAGGATGAGTGGGAAACGGAGGAAGAAAAAGAACAAAAGAAGAAGGAGAGGAGGAGGAGAAATGTAAACTAGAAAAAAGATAGAGGAAAAAGAAGAAGCAAGGGAGGAGGAGCAGCAGTGGGAGTTAGAGGAGGAAGAGGAGGAGGAGTGAGAAGAGAGAATAATGAGAAGAAGGAGAGGAAGAAAAAAGAGGAGGATGAGGAGGAGCAGCAGTGGGAGTTAGAGGAGGAAGAGGAGGAGTGAGAAGAGAGAATAATGAGAAGAAGGAGAGGAAGAAAAAAGAGGAGGATGAGGAGGAGCAGCAGTGGGAGTTAGAGGAAGAAAAAGCAGATGAACAGAGGAAGAGGAGGAGGAAGAGGAGGCGCGTTTGGGATTCATGAGGTGTTTTCTCATTCAGCTGGTTGGCCGCGGCGTTTGTTGCCGTGGCGTCGGTTGCCGTGGCGTCTTCGGGGACGACGGCTCCTACAAGACAAAGATTAGCTTCCTGTACAAAGGCAGCAGGTGGCTCCGACTCTGGGACCTAATTATCTACGGCTGCAAAGTTTCCCCTCGTCTGAAGGACAAATGATTAATTAAAAAGAACAACTCACCTACAGATATAGACGCACAGAGCCCCGAACCTGCTTCTACATGCGTGTAGCGTGTGTGTGTGTGTGTGTGTGTGTGTGTGTGTGTGTGTGGAGTCTCAATGGGACGGTATCATTGTCAGACAGTCTAATAGCTCTG
>NC_084988.1:986583-989733 GCF_963691925.1 Scomber scombrus | reverse complement strand
GGTGTATCATTGTCAGACAGTCTAATAGCTCTGCCTGGTTCACGGAGCCCGTTGTGTCCGACTGATAACTAGCTAACGTGACGGCGTTCGGGGGCCGAGACAAAAGAGAGCTACAGCAAGGTCAACGAGACCTCTACGCCGTCGCCATGACAACGACAATGATGACAAGCTGACACCGGAGCGACTGAACTAAGAAGAAGAAGAAGGAGAAGGAGAAAAAGGAGAAGAAGGAGAAGAAGCAGCTATAATTGGCTTAACGAGTGAGGATGTAACGCAGGAGATAAAGACGACACGTGTAGAAACATGAATGAGACGTTTATAAGTTGAAGAGGCTCAACAGGAAGAAAGGAAGGAAGGAAAGAAGAAAGGAAGGAAGGAAGGAAGGAAGGAAGGAAGGAAGGAAGGAAGGAAGGAAGATGAAACTTATATTTAACAGCAATAATTTAGTTGTATATGAACATAATTTAGAGCAGGGGGGTCAAACATGTGTCTTCTTTTCCTTTCCATCTGTCCTTCCGTCCTTCCTTCCTTCCTTCCCTCTTTTCTTCCCTACTTCCTTCCTTCCTTCTTTCCTTCCTGTCTTTCTTTCCTTCCCTACTTCTGTCCGTCCTTCCTCCCTCCCTTTCTTCCTTCCTTCCCTCTTTCCTTCCCTCCTTCAAAAGTAGAACATTTTAAAATATTTTCATTTTTGTGCATTTTGGGCCGCTCAAATTTCAGAATAAAAGACATATAGAGTGTTTTTACAAGGTGTTAAATGTCAAAATGAGTTATTCTACTCATCTGACTCCCCAAAAATAAAAAATAAAAATGACATTTAAACTACATTAAAACTACATCACTGATCCTGCAGACAGAACAACACAAACTCCTGTCTTCTATTTTTATCATCATTTCTTTTTCTCCCTCCTTTTGTTTTTCCATTCCATCATTTTCCTCCTTTTTCTCTCTTTCCTCCATTACTTCCTGCTGCCGCCTCCACTTACCCACAATGCAACAGCAGGTGTGTGTGTGTGACGTGCATGGATGGACACACACGCATTCATTTTATATATATATATACGTAGCAGACATAGCTTAAATATACTGTACACACACACACACACACACACACACACACACACACACACACACACACACACACACACACACACACACACACACACACACACACACACACACACACACACACACACACACACACACACACACCGTGCTCATGCAGGCATTCATCACACACTGAGAGTATTGTCAGTGAAAGTTTAATTGTGTAAACACTCTGTAACTGTCCTGTCATATTTCTGCCTCTCCGGCTCACTATCGCCTCCGCCGCTGTAATTGAATTGCTAGCGTCAAGAAGGGGAGGAGGTGGGGGGGGAGTAAGGGTGGGGGGGGGGAGGAGGAGGAGGGAGGAAGAGGAGGAGGGAGGAGGAGGCGAGATGCACCTTATGAATAGAATGTGTTTCCTATCAGGCAGGATTTGACAAATTGTGTCAGGAAGAATAATTTTTCGGTTTATGGAAGGAGGAGGAGGAGGAGGAGGAGGAGGAGGAGGAGGAGGAGGAGGAGGGGGAAGGAGAGGAGGAGGAGGTAGAACAGGTAGGGAGAGGAGGGGGGAGAGGAGGGGAAAAGATGAGGACGGAGAGAGGGAGAACGAGTAGGAGGAGGAAAAAAGGTAGTGGAAGTACGAGTAAAAAGAAGATGAGCAAGAAAAGGATGAAAAAGATAAACAAGGAGAGGAGAAGGAGGAAGATGAGGAGGATGAAGAGGAGGAGGAGGAAGATGATGAGGAGGAGGGGGGCAGGATGAGGAAGAACAGGTAGGGAGAAGGGGGGATGAGGAGGTAGAGAGGGAGAGGAAAGAAAGGAGTGGAAGTACAAGTAAAAAGAAGATGAGCAACAAAAGGATGAAAAAGATAAACAAGGAGAGGAGGAGGAGAGAAAAAAGATATACGTTATGGAGAAGAAGAGGAAGAGGAGAGGAAAACAGGTAAGGGAAGAGGGGGAGGATTAAAAAGATGAGGGGGAAAAAATGATTATTGGGAAAGGAGGAAGAGGAGGACAGAAAGGAAAGGAAAAGAAAAAGGAAAAAAGAAGGATAGAGAGGAAGAAATAATGGGGAATGAAAGGAGGAAAGGGAGAACAGAAATGAGAGGAGCAGGAAGGAGGAGAACAATGAAGAAGAAGAATAAGAGGAGGAAAATGGAAGGAGGATAAAAAGAGGAGGAAGAGGAGGACAGAAAGGAAAAGAAGAGAAAAAGGAGAAGACTAGAGATGAGGACGAAGAGGACAGGGTAAAAAGAGGTGTGAAGGAGGAAGAAGAGGAGGAGGGGGGGTTAAATAGAAAAGAGAGAATGATAAGAGGAAGTTCTACATTGTACACTGTTTAAAACTTCAAAATAAAATCCAGATGTTGTGAATTAGCAACGTTAATGAGATTTATTAACAAGAAGAAACATATTTTTTTAAATCAGCAGACTGTCCCTTTAAATACATTATCTCTTTAATACTTTACAATGCTTTTAATTTGACACTCTGCTCTCAGCCCTTTAAGTGAACGATCTGAGCGCTTTTATTTTGACACACACACACATTTGAAAGCTAGAGTTAAGTGGTGTGTGAGATCTGTAGATTTCCTCAAAGCCTTTTCCCACAATGTAAAAGCTGGGAACCAAAAGGTAAAGAAAGGTTAAAAAAAACACATTCCTCCTCTCCTTCCTTTCCTTATTTCCTCCTCTCATCATTACCTCTCCACCATCATTTCCTCCTCTCCTCCTCCTCCTCCTCCTCCTCTCTGCAGTTTTCATTTTGACAGTCTTATCAGGACAATGAGCTTAAATCAAACAGCGCTCTAATAGTCTGGAGACACCTTGATCCCGGCTTTCTTTCTCTCCTTACCCCCCCCCCCCCCCCCCTCCTCCATCTCATCCTCCCATCTCCTCCCTCCCTCTCTTCCTCCTCCTCCTCCTCCAGTGATCTCTCTGTGACGGGACACTAAGGCTTTTCTAAGCTCACTTTAGCTTCTACTCTTCCTCTTTTGGGAACAGATCTCTACCTGCGAAGAAGAGAGCGAGGGAATAAAAGAAGAGTGTCCATATATTTTTGGTCATGTGGTGTATTAATGATGAAAGGGGGAGGGAGAGAGAGAGAGAAG
>NC_084988.1:971583-981583 GCF_963691925.1 Scomber scombrus | reverse complement strand
CACACACACACACACACACACACACACACACACACACACACACACACACACACACACATACTGAGTTTGTCCTTGGGCACCAGCCGCCGCCGCTGGCCGCTCTAAATGACATTAAACGTAGGTGACTCTAAACTTGGGGTAATTATGATAAATGTGAGCGATTATGACGAATTATTCCCCTCCATTGTGCTAATAGCGTAATTAGCAACAATAATCAAAGACTTATGATGTTGAAATAAGGCGACGCCGCGGACAATTAGACCGCAAGGAGCTAATAATGGAGAACTTATGGTGGTTTTTTTCCTGGAGGGCAGAATTACTGTTTCTTCCAGAAGGGAACTTTGAAATTTGGGTGTTTTTCTCGCTAATTCTGCACCTCTGATGAAAGAAAATTGAAATAAATTCTCAATTAACGGCTACCAGGCTTTTCTGTTTGATGAATGTGAATGAAAGGGAGCGCGGGGGGGGAAACTACTGCAGGTACTTCTTTGTCCTTTTAAGTTAAACATCATAAATACAGTTTCAGAGCTTTCTAGATCCAGTTTTGGTTCCAGTTACACACTCGACAGGAGAGGAAAGAGAAGATATTTCAGCTTTTCTGTGTTAAATCTGTGAAAATGTGAATTATATTACAGCTGAGAGGTGAAACATCATTAGAAAAACAAGGGATGAAGCTCTAAGTTGGATATAATGGGTTAAAAAATGAAATAACTCATAATTTCTGTCATTATATTCGTCTGTCAGAGGTGTCATCATTGTGTGGTCATGCAGCCGTAAAGAGTAAAGGGAGGATGTGAGGTTTGAATTCTCTCAGTTTCGGGTGCTGAACAAGGAACTTTTTCATGTTGAAAAAAAAAGGATTCATAAAGTCTGTCATTCAGGAACCGATGGAGAAAAAACGGAATTTCTGTTCAGTGTTTGAATCAGAAATATTAAAAAAAGGAGCTTTCTCTGCCTTTTCTGTCATAATGTTGGATTGACTATCTGGATTATTATATTATTAAAGGGATCCATATGAGATTCTTTACTTTTACTGCAGCTAATGTTTAAGCATTTGTTTACTTGGTTAAATGGAGTGATGAATCATTTCCTCAAACTGGGTCCAAACCAAAATTCTGATGCTTGTAAGTGACATTATTTTCCTTTTCCTGCTTCTAAGTGATGGAAAAAGACAAAAGGTTGATGAGTTTTCTTGACAGGATGTATCTGAAGTAGGATAAAAATAGTTTTATTTGTTCACAGGGTCACTAAATATTCATTGTGTATGGGTGAAAAGGAAACTACCTTGTGTTCCTGTCACTAAACTTTACCTGAAATGTGCCTCAAGTACCGATACCAAGCCTAACTCTAAAAGATCCCTAGCAAACAGAAATATGTCAGACTGAATCGTATAAGTAAAACAAAAGTAGTGATTCTGTCTGATTATCAGGCTAAGCTGCAAGTTACATGTTTTAAAACCACTTTTAAAAGCATTTTGCAGCTTTTGGCGCTTTGGTTTAAAAAAAAAAGAAAGAAGCTGCGTCATGCAATTTTTGACCAGTAGGGGGCAGAAATAAACCCTTACATGCAATTGGATAATCAAGTTATTCTGGCTAATAAATCGATACCAAGTAGTATGGAAACGTCCCCCATCAAACGATACCTGCAATTGACCCAGAGCTAGAAAAAATGACTATATGTATGGACTTGCTCACAGCCAATCAACAGCAAGCGTTCTTCTCTTTAACGCGACATGTGATTGGTCCACTGCCACAGCAGCTACAACCCATCTGTGGTGGTGAAGTCGTGGTGAATCTGAGTTAGCGCGCTTAGCAGTTCAGCAGCCAAGATGCCTCCTAAACGCTCTAAAGTGTGTCTACACTACACGCCTGTTACACCGGATACAAGACAGAGACCTACATGTGTTAATGGGTATCTGATGAAGGACTCAGCTGGTATCAGGATCACTTTAAGGGGACTTGCATTGGTACTGATATCATTATTCTTTACATAGACATAGACATAGATTTCATTGGTTGAATGCTCATATCTGACTGTAAATTTTAAGTCTTTGGTTTGCAATCAGCAACAGAAACACACCTAAATTTGTATTTGCTATAAAAACCAAACAAATACATGATCGATCATTTGGAAATAGTTCGGCAAGAAATTATGCTGAAAACCTGCAAAAACGTTCAACATATAATGCTTTCAAATAGGCAAGTTTTAAAATGACACATTCCTCTAAGCCAGAATAATAACAAACCAGTTCAAAAGCGAAAAAATGATCATCAGTTCCTTCATCCTCAACATTACAATTCACCTCCAGAGACGAGGTCAGAGGTTAAAGTCAACAGCCGGCAGACACCAGACAGGAGTAGAAACACTCCTGTGATGATACGGCATTGAAGAGACTGAAGAGACAGAAAATAAGGGCCGTGGGGAGAGCAGCGTTTCCTCCTCTCACTCAGACTCTGAATTACACTCAGGAGTTATAATTTCCAACCACTCACCCTTCAGAGGCGGTTTAGAGAACGCCGAGCCTCTCAGCCTCCAGTTTGACTGATATTAGTCAAATTGCGTCATGTGCTTTTAAAGATGACTCTCTTTAACTGCAAGAGGGTGTTGAAAGGTTGCGTCGAGCTTCAAAGGAAGATCCCTCTCCGCCAAGGTCAGCTCATATTTTAACTCCAATTTCAATACTTTATGAGCGTGACTGTAATTAAAAGCGATCGGGTCGAGCTTCTGATATATTATGACGGAGCAGCAAATGAAGTAAGGGCAGTTAATAACTTTGTTTTTTTTAATTGAGACTGCTCAGAAACTTTGTCAGTGATGGAGGCTCCAACTATCAGTTTGTTTAAATCAAGGCAACACAACTGGATCACCTGTCAGTCTGCAGGTGTTTACAGCTCTTTATGGTCTTTTGATGTCCTCCAACATGGCAAAAGACAATATGAAATATATCTAAAGAGGACATATTCTTCACATTTCCAGCTCTATATTAATATTCTGTGTCTCTACTGGAATATCTTTGCATGATTTCCAGTTAAAAACTCCTTATTTATCTTCTACTGCTCCTTTATGCAGCCGCTCAGTTCAGCCTCTGTCTGTTAACAGGCTGTTTTAGCTCCTGTCTCTTTAAGAGTACTATTTAACTTACACTTTGCATCATCCAATCACTACAGACTTCCAATAAAAGGGAGAGTCAATAAAAACAGAAGAGTAGGCGATGTGCTACCTGGAACTATTGAATACATTGTAAAGATGGTGCTCTTTGGCTAAGGGCTGAAACAACATTGAAAATAAGACGACACCAAGGCAGTTTATCCTTTGTCAGAGTCTGCCATTGGCTAATTGTTGATTGCCCACACCTGTTGGATGTCACTTGTTTTTTAACCTGACTTGTTGCAGATTCATCGCTCACTTCCTGACGAAGGCTCCTCAGCCGAAATGCGTAGAAGTACAGTTTTTAACATGTCCTGCCCTTAAAATAAAGGCATTTTATCTTTTCCAAGATGAGTGCCTTGGTGTCTTCCTATTTTCAATGGAAGAGTCCGTTTGATAAATATAAAATGATGGTGTTCTTGAGCCTGTAAACAGTAATAAGGCAATTGAAACATCCTAAATAAGAGTGGACCAGAATGATTCAAGTTTCTACATCACACTAGTGTAGGTTTCTGTCTATCTGTCCTTCTCTTCATCTCTTAAAGTAACCAACAGAAGAGCCAAAGAACAACACTTCCCTTTAAAGGATTAGCATATGGAAGGAAGGATGCAGCGCTGCCCAGAGTGTGAAACTTCACAGAGAAACAAAGTCAGCAGCGATCGATCGGAGAGACTCCCCGATGCACGAGGGAAGAGGCAGGTGATGAACGGAGGAAAGAAAGAAAGAAACAAAGACGCCTCAAGGTGAGTAGAGAGGAGGAGGAAGAGGAAAGGAGGAGGAGGAGGAAAAAGACATAAGATGTAAACAAATGGAAAAGCTCAGCTGGACACGTAAAAGCAAGCTCGGTGTTCGCCAGGTATCGACTAATGACGAAGGCGCCTGTAGAAATGCATTACTCATTGTCTGGAGAAAAGGATGCTGTGAATGTAATGCTGGAGAAAAATGTATAAATTAATACAAAAATCTACTTTTTTAAAAGTGAAAACACCTCAAAGCGCCATCAACACAGCTGATGAGTGTAGCTTATCTTTTTTCCGTCTATAAATGTCTTTCTTGGATACACTTTACGACTGTGTTATATTCTTTATTCTTTATTATTCCCTTCTCAGGTTGGTATGTGGAGTATTACAGTACCAATGTCTTAGGATGCTCTTAATGGCCAATGCAACATAAATGAGGGAAAACAGTTTATATATTATCTTTGAGTGAGAGGATAAATCTTCACACTGTTGCAATAACTGGAAATACATCATACAATTAAAGCACTTGAATCCTCACAAATGCCGAAAGTGTGGATGTTGGGACGAACCCTCATACAAATTCATACCACCCACTCCTCCTCCTCCTCCTCCTCCTCCTCCTCCCCTTCTCTCTCTTTCTTTTTTTAATTCCATCTCTGTTTCTCTCCAGACAAATTAACATTAAAGAACACATACATGAATCCTAATCCTCCCTCTTTCTTTCTCCCTCTCTGGTCACATTATCTTCGGGGATCACTCCTTCACATTCACATGTCCGTCTGAAACCTCTGCCTCCCTTCGCTCCCTTTTTTCTTTGGACAAATTAACATTGCTAAGCACTCATGCACATTCAAACACCTCCCTACATCCCCTGTCTCTCTTTTCTTTTTCTTTCTTTCTTTCCGTCTCTCTTCTCTCTCCAGACAAATTAACATGGGAGAACAAACACCTCTGTCCTCATCCCCCTCCTCCTTTTATTTCGCTCTTTTTCTCTCTCTCTCTCTCTCTGGTCAAATTAACTTTGGGAATCACTGAGACATTCATACAAACCCCTACCTCCCTTTTCTTCAACGTCTTTATATCGCTATATATATATCGTCGGGGCGAATTAGCATTGGGGAAACACCCATTTGTGTTTTTAGATCCTTTTTTCTTTTCTTTCTCTCTAGACAAATTGACATCGACGACCACATGTATGTCATCTCATCCTCTCTCTCTCTTTCGCTCTCTATCTCTTTCTGTCTCTATCTCCAGTTTGGTGCATGGGGAGGTTTGGTTAGAGGTTTGAAGAAAGTCAAAGAGAGAAAAAAAAAAGAAGAACAAAAACCTCAAATGTGGAACTCCAATTAATTTAAAGCCCCCCTCCACACCCATCACCAGCACCAATCAGCCAAGAATAAATCCGCGGCAGATCTAATTACTGCGCCGTCTCCGAAGACCCGGCCGCCGCGAAGCCAATCTTCCCCTCCTTGTTTGAACAGGCTGATGAACTAAGGGACTCGATGGATATCAAGTCATTTTGTTTAATTTATAAATGGATTTTCCCCTAATACTTAAATTATCATCAGCATGAGAGAGAGAAAGAGAGAGAGAGAGAGAGAGAGAGAGAGAGAGAGAGAGAGAGAGAGAGAGAGAGAGAGAGAGAGAGAGAGAGAGAAGCACAATGAAAAGCATTTGGAAGGTAAAAAAAAAGTGTCCAACATGTGGTGCAGCAGAGGATGGAGGAAGCGATGCAAAGAATCCCAATGAGGAATGTGTCCTTTCCCAGTTTACAGGAGTGACTAATTAAATTCAAACTAACAGCGGGGAATACTGGGATACTGGGAGAGAAGTCAGGATGGAGGGCTCCAGGGTTAGAGAGTAAGAAAGCCAGACACGTGGATTTACTTAAAGATCAAGACATGTCTTAAGATGTATATAAAACATGTGGTTAAGATGTGTTTAAGTCTTAAAATAATTTAAAACATCCGCTTCTTTGTCCCCCATTAAATAGAAGAATAGTAGTAATAATAATAGTACATTTAATTTGTTTTGCACATTTTATTCGTAGTAAAACTCAAAGTGCAACAACAATAATAAAGTGTTAATAAGCAGTCATAAACAAAAGTTGAGACGATTCGTTCAATATTTGTACCATCCTTGGTAGAGAAGACAAGGTTATCATTGTTATTATTAATTGTTAATTGAGATATAATCATTTTTTATTTGGTTAATTGGTTAATGCATTTACAACAAACTTATGCTCATTGAGTTTAACTTCTAAATCAGCAAAGCAGACCTGGAGAGACAGCATCCGTAATGTTAATATAAGACAGTGTCATCTGCATATAGACGTATATTAAATCCAGTTGCAGCAGAAACAAGATAGTTTATGTAAAGAATGAACAGTACAGGCTGCAGGAATGAACCTTGTGGGATGCCTATTACAGTTTGAACAGATTTAACAGGTCCAACAGCTAAGACACTGCTGTCTGACTAAAGTAATTTCATCATATCTGAGACTCTGAAGCCTTCGGAAAAGCACATTGAATGCTTTTGAGAGATCAATAAAAAGAGCTGCACACACAAAGTCATCAGGATGTTTAAACACCTTGATGAAGACTTTATCAAAACTTATGTGCTTAAAAGAACTTAAAATGGAGCCGAGTGTGTTGTACTTTCCTATTCACCCTTCAACAGGCTTTCGGTCTTTAGGACATTTGAACAACAGCAACCAAAGAACTTTTAAGTCAAATTAAAATAAATTGCCATCATTTTTGTCTGTTACAGCAACATATCTGTGACACAAATGACTATAATTTATGACAATAATTGGGGCGGCTATGTCTCAGGAGGTAGAGCAGATCATCCACTAATCGGAGGATCGGTGGTTCGATTCCCGGCTCCTGCAGTTCACATATTGGGCAAAATACTTAACCCTGAATTGCTCGCGACGGCTGCGTCAACAGTGTATGAATTGTTAGTTTCCCTCATGATGAGCAGGTTGGCATCATGCATAGCCCCTGTCATCAGTGTATGTATCAGTGTGAATGTGACATGTAGTGTAAAAGTGCTTTGAGTGTTCAAAAAGACCAGAAAAGCTCTATATAAGTACAGTCTATTTACCATCATTCGTTCAGTTATATCAGAAAGTCACACTGAGCCTAATTGCATCCTGATACACAACACATGAGCCACAGCATCTGAACAACAGCACAAACTAGCTTTTCTGCTAAAGTCTCCTTCTTATCTAACTCAGTAAAATAAACACAACTTTTCCTGCACCTGCACCAGTTGGCACCTTGAACAAGTTGCCAACTGTGCTGCTAAATACAGTCCTCATGTCAAGGATTCAAGGATATTTATTGTCATTCCAGCCATGTGGACACATGAAAGATACCAAAATATCATACTCAGGTCCCGGTGATTGTAGTAAAAACATATATATGATCAAATAAAGAACAACATTTGGTGTGACTTAAGTTTTATGAGTCTTAAGTCTTTAGTTCTGATGCTCACAATGTTAAATTGTCTTTTTGCTGATTTGTGTCTTTTAAACTTACTCTACCAATACCAGCTCTACTTTCATCCAGCACAGACTCAAACATGTCTACATTTACAGGAATGCCTCTGTATTTCTGTTTATCTTCACTGTTTCATGTGTATCTTTGCAGGTTGAACTGATTATTCAAGCCCAAACAACCAGCCAGAACAACCCGAACACTCCTCATCTTCCTCCTTCACTCCGTCCTGACCTTCTCTTTCCCTCCATCCCGTCGTTTCTATCATGACCTTTTATTCTTTTCCATAGTTCAGTCTTTACTGAGACCTTTTATCGTCCTCCTCCTGTCTTGCTGTTTCACCTCCTTTTCTCCTCTGTCTTCTTGACCCTACTCTGCCATTCCTCCATCCTTTTTGTACTCTCCTTTTCCTGTCTTTTTTATTGTGTTTCCTCTTCTCCTACCTTTGCTGCTACCACCTGGTTTGGGCTTCTTAACCTTCGAGTCGTCCTCCCGTGTCAAATTGACCCCGTCTGTTTTGACTGTTCCTTCTTTCCTCCCTCCCTTCCTTCTTTCCTTCCTCCATCCCGCTTTCTTCCTTCCTTCCTTCCTCCCTTCCTCTTTTCCTTTCTCCCTCCCTCCCTCCTTCCTTCTTTCCTCCTTTCCTTCCTTCTTCGTCCTTTCCTTCCTTCTTCCTCCCTCCTTTCCTTCCCTCTTCCTCCCTTCCATCCTTCTTCCCCCCTTCCATCCTTCCTTCCTCCCTCCTTTCCTTCCTTATTCCTCCCTTCCTTCCTTGACTCGAGGACAACAGGAGGGTTAAACTAGGTTTGTGATGGACAAAAATCACTTTCTTTCATTGATCCATTTCTCCCCATCCTTTCTCCTCCCCCCCCGTTGTACCACTGGGCTTCATCATCTTTTCCTCTTACTTTCCAACCGTCATTCCCTCGTTCCTACCTGGTTCGGGCGTCTCTGAGTGCGACGACGACGAAGCTGAGGATGCCCCGTCTTCGTTGACAGCTCCCTGGGAGAGACATATCCCTCGGCCCGGAGGAAGCTTCATGCCGAGTTGCTCCGCCACCTCCACGTGATCGCCGGGGTGGATGTAGTCAAACACACTGCTGCCGGTCAGCTCCACCTACACACACAAAAACAAGCAGATATGACAGATTATAATCTCTTTCTGTTCTTTTCTTTGGTTGTTCACCTTCACCTTTTCCTCCTGTCATCCTCCACTTCGACCCACCTCTGTGCATGTGTGATGTTTTTTTGTATCCATGTGGTTTATTTTAAATTTAAAGGGTTAAAACATGAAAATAAACGTATGAATAACTTGCACACATTCTTTTTTTGTGGACCCAGCATCAAATTTCTGCTTTTAATCCATTTAGAGAGAATATATTAGAGGATTATGGCAAAAATGTCTAAGTGGTGTAACCATAAAAACTTTGTACCAAATAATTCAACTTGCTTAAAAATTAAAAAAAATTGTCAATAAAACACCATATCAACTAGTTTGGCATGATCTTACATTATAACTTTATATTGTTATAGTGGATACAAACATTACTATTCATCATTTATCATTCTTTTGTGGTTACACCATTTGACATTTTCAGGAGCATTCAGTCTTACTTTTGGTAAAAAAAATGGTGCAAATGTCATTTCAAATGATATAAAACCAACAAAAATACTAAATGTAAATTTTAACAAACCTGATGCTGCTTTTAAAACTAGTTTAACTGATTTATGAATTGCTCATCTTGCCAACCCTTATGTGTCACTGACCCATTTCCTCTAATAATGGCCGGTAGTCACTTAAAAGTCAGGTCTCTGATAAAGGCCGGCCCCAAATACAGGCCGAGGAAAAAGCAAAGTTAGATAAACTCCTGCTGTCTGTTATATAATGTGAATGACAGTTACCTGGATGAGTTTATGTGAAGTCCTGTAATGTAGGCTACATTTCCACTGCTTTAATCTAATAAATTGAACAATATGTTTGCTATTTTCACTCACAGCTGACACAGAGAGGAGAGGGGCACAGTTCAATATATCTGCCTGCCAACTATGGTAATCATAGGGAAATATACTGCAGTGGTTATGGCAAATAAACTAAGATTAAACTAAGGTTAAAGTGAATAAAAAGTTGGACATGACACACTCCCTGCATCTTTACTGAATATTGGCACAGGACTCAACATTAGACACTCAACAGAACATAAAATATCATAAAATAAAACCATAAATATCACTTTAGATGCAAAGAGACGATAGGAACACAAATGCTCTTCATGAAGTTGATGACATGTATAATCCAGGTGATGTTTATTTCCTATAGAGCATATTTTCTAGTGCACATTAGAAAAGGTCATTTACATCCTGCACCTCCTCATCCAACTTTCTTCACCTCTTCTTCACCTCCTAAACCCTCTTCCTCTTCTTCACCTCTCTCTTCCCTTTCCTCCCTCTCTCCTTCTTCATCAGCTTGTTCATTCTCCCTCCCTCCTCCTCCTCCTCCTCCTCCTCTTCACATCTTCCTCCCCTCTTCCTCCTCTAATCCCTCCCTCAGCAGCCGTGGAGAATCGGCGTCGGCTTTTCTTTCTCATGGAAATGGAATAAATAAGCTTCTTCTT
>NC_084988.1:917752-967752 GCF_963691925.1 Scomber scombrus | reverse complement strand
CTAACAGATGAAAACATTTGTTAGAACAAAAGTCATCAAATGTAATAAGTTACATTACTTTGATGAAGTCATTGAAATAGTTACATTACTTATTACATTTAAATAGAGTAACTAGTAATCTGTAATCTATTATTACATACTTGTCACCACTAGAGGGCGTTTAGGCCACTGCTTAAAAAACGAGTCCAAATATCAAAATACAGCGTCTCCATTAGAAATGACTAATTAAATGAAGCTAATTAACATGTTAGAGTATAAATGTTCATATATTTGACATATTTCACACACAGAGAAGATGTTTCATGTTGATTTTTACTCTTTTAAAAACAATCTCGATAGTATAAATCACGATTATGGCACTCATGGATTTATTCTGTTTGTCCTTCTTTCAGCTTTTATCTGATTTCTTTTTTTCTCTAAACACATAAAATCCACTCTGCAGCTCTAAAAGCCCCCTCTGAAAATCTCTCCTCTGTTCTTTTCCTCCCTAAATCTCACAACAATGGCGGTCTTTGAACGTTCGGAGCGAGGACCCCCAGACACTGATAAGCTCAGTGTTGAACGTCCTGGACGCCGGGGCCAATCCCTGCCTCCCAGTGCATTATGGGAGTGTGATAAGGACACAATGGAGGAGACTTTTTATCGTGTTTCTCATGCTAATACGTCCACCGCTGCTTATTCTTATTGTTTGAGCAGATTTAATTTGTTTGGTTGTGTTAATGACTCGTGCAGAGCTTCAGGTGAGATTGTGTGTGTGTGTGTGTGTGTGTGTGTGTGTGTGTGTGTGTGTGTGTGTGTGTGTGCGCTCAAGGCTACGTCTCATTCATCAGGCAGAAAGGTCCTAAGGGCAAACACACACACACACACCCAAGAGGTTATGTTTCGTGTGTGAATCCTGAGGCCATTTCACTTCATGG
The DNA here is from genome assembly GCF_963691925.1 of Scomber scombrus. Taxonomy (NCBI): domain Eukaryota; kingdom Metazoa; phylum Chordata; class Actinopteri; order Scombriformes; family Scombridae; genus Scomber; species Scomber scombrus. The sequence goes on along the minus strand of NC_084988.1, from coordinate 966,835 downwards.
CCCCTCAGCGGCTTTTACTTTGAAACTCCAGAAAGTGTTGAGTTCCTTTAACAGCAGCTCAACAACACTGAGAATTCATTATCTTATTATTACCTGAACAGGTGAAGAATTAACAGGTGCAACTTTACATCTGCATGAAACTAGAGACTATAGAATATAGAGAATATGTAATTTTGATGTATTTAAACTCTGTAGTATAATGTAAATACCAAAAGCCTCCCTGCACGCTTAGCTGTTGGAAAGCCTTTAATGTGAAAGGGTAGCAGGAAGTGTTGAGTGTGCATTAAAATCAGAAACATATAAGTCTTTTTTGTTGTTGTATCAGGGTCACGAGACAGGTGAACATGGAGGGTTGAAGGAGTCTGCAGTGATGTGTGACGCATGAAAAATCAGAGAAGAAGAAATGAGTGAGCAGCTGAGCGCATGCAGACGGAGAGAAGAAGAAGAGAAGAAGAAGAAGAAGAAGAAGAAGAAGAAGAAATGTATTTATTTGACATTAGATGCTCTGATTAAAAAACACGAGACTGAGACTCTCTCACTACAGCAGCGTAACTCAGTAAAACATCTCCAGCATCAAAGATGAGAGAAGTCAGAGCTTCATCAATACACTGTGTGTGTGTGTGTGTGTGTGTGTGTGTGTGTGTGTGTGTGTGTGTGTGTGTGTGTGCGTGTGTGTGTGTGTGTGTGTGTGTGTGTGTGTCTGCAGCAGGATTCAGTTTGTCCCTTTTCTGTTTTATTTGTCTTTAATTTCCTATGAATGGGAAAATGTTTGTCTGCAACTCACGTGTTGATACTGTTTTCTGTGGACTCTCTCTGTGTGTGTATGTATGTGTGTGTGTGTGTGTGTGTGCATGCATGCGTGTGTGTGTGCGTCTACAGGGCAATTAATTGAGCAGTGATTGGAATGCGACGCTGCAGCCCGTTGTGAGCCCCTACAGGGCTTTAAATGCAGACAAACACACACACAAAGACAAAAGGCACACACACATGAATGATAGAATAAATAGGAAAATATAGAGCCGTGTCTCTCTCTCTCTCACTCTCACACACACACACACACACAGTGGTGTTCCCTCAGGATTTCCACATTCAGCTACTGTGACCTTGACGAGAACAACACAAACTGCTTTTCTCTCTCTCTCTCTCTCTGCTCCATCTTTTAGTTTCTTTCTGTTTCTTATTCTTTTTCAACATCTAATTACTTCCCTCTCTTTGTTTCACCTCCTGTGTCTCTCTTCTGCAATATGTCTTACTTTATTTTATTTATATTCAATAATTTCCTCCTTCATTTAGTGCAATATTTCTCTCTCTCCTCCTCTGACTGCAGTTCCTCAAACGACCACTTGAGGCTGTTTCCAAAAGTGAGTCAATCCCCATAAAACCCTCCACATTAAAATGTTTTAAGATCATTTTCTATCCGTTATAAAAGTACAGGCTAACTTATCTAAAGTTTATTCATGACATAATGAAGGTAAAAGGTTGGCAGATGGTTGCGGGAAAGTCGTTACCATGGTGACGACGTTGGTCAGGGTGATGTCACAGAGTCATGTCTACAGAGAGCCGGTTCACTTCCTGTTAACGTCATTGTTACGAAATTGGTTGCAGTTCACGTAGAGGGTGCTGTGAGGTAGTCCTCAGTTAATGTGAGTAGATGGAGCTTCCTTACTTCTGCACTTGCTTGTTTCCTTCCTTCCTTCCTTGCTTCCTTCATTGCTTCATTCCTTCCTTCCTTCCTTGTCTGCTTCCGTACTTGCTTGCTTCCTTAATTGCTTGCTTACTTACTTCCATACTTCTGCTCTTGCTTGTTTCCTTACTTGCTTCCTTCATTACTTACTTACTTGCTTGCTACCTTCCTTGTTTGCTCCCTTACTTACTTCCTTCCTTCCTTCCTTAATTCATTGCTGCTTTCCTTCCTTCCTTCCTTCCTTCCTTGCTTGCTTAAAAACATTGGTTGGTTTTCCTTTCTCTAGTTATCTCTTATTATCTCTCTTATTCAATTAAAGCAGATCCATGTAGCTTTGACTTTTAGGCATGAGACCTCATCTCATCTACTCTCTCTTATGCACAACTGATCTGCATTTTAATGTGTAATCAAATAAATCACATCAAATATTCCTGAAAAAAACCATCCTCTCCTCCGTCACCGAGGAGAAGTCAAAGTTTTTGGGGTCGGCGTGTCGTTTCCTCCCCGATGGCGGCAACAGCTTCCTCTTTAGTATCTGCAAAACAACGGCGAGCGGCCCGCTGCCGTCGCCTCTCTGCCGCGTCTGATTATGTATGAGTTGTCTATTAGATAGGGATTTAGGGAACACGAGCTATACTGTATATCTGGATATGATCTGAGGACAATCTGTGGGCTTCAAACAGAGAGGGAGACGCCGGCTGACGGAGAGGCTTCACTATCTGAAATGACTGTTTGTTTTCAATTTCACATTCCAGCTGATTTCCTCTCGATCGGAGCACGGCGAGGTTATTACCGACGCAGACGAGCCTGCGAGGACCTGAGAGGGAGTGTGTGTGTGTGTGTGTGTGTGTGTTGCATGTGAGACTAGCTGAGTGTGTGTTTATGTGTGTGTGTGGAAACATACTGTAGGTTGTGTTCGGAGTCTTAGATCAGTGGAAGTGAATCTGTATGAGTGTGTTTATGATGTTTGGGTCAATGATGGTTTTTTTGTGTCCATGTGGTTTAGTTGAAATTTAAAGGTCCACCTCCCCGTGTGAAGGTGACAGAGAACGAGAGGGGAAGGAGTTCAGTCTTTAAATAAGACTCGAGTGGACCAGGTGAACTTAATCAGGACGATTAGGGCTGACAGAGGCTGAACCAAACAGCTGATTAGTGAGGAGAAAAAAGGAAGTGAGGTAAGTGAGGAAAAGGAAAATAGTGAAGCTTTACTACACTGCTGATTGGTCGATCACTTTGCTCCTATAGATGAAATATCTCAAGAACTGATGGACTGATTATCATAACATAATGCACAGAGATGCATGGTCACTAGAGGATGAATCCTGCTGAGTTTGGTCATCCTCTGACTTTATGTCTGGTAATCATGAATGTATGACGGAGAACTGGATACTGGTCAAAGGCATATATGAAAAACATGCTCTCAATTATAGAAAATGAACCTTTATATTGTATCGTCACAAACTTAACGGGTTAATGCAGGTAGTCTGCTGTGTGATGGATGATGACAGCCGATGAGATGTATTTATGGTTGTTAATCTGTAAGAAATAATATAAAAAGATAGAGAACAAAGAGCCTTAAATCTACTGAATATGATACAAATGTGTATTAAGTGTAACATGTGAGTGTGTGTATGTGTGTGTAGAAAAAACAACAGCAATCATTGTGTGTATTTGACACTATACTGTATTATACTGAGTGTGTTTGTTTGTGTTTGAGCCTGAGTGTGTGTGTGTGTGTGTGTGTGTGTGTGTGTGTGTGTGTGTGTGTGTGTGTGTGTGTGTGTGTGTGTGTGTGTGTGTGTCAGTGTGTCTCTCCCTATCAGTTAGACAAGTCATTATTCTTGGCTGACAGCGCTCAGCTCCCGCTCCTCTGCCAGGTAATGAATTCTCCCCCAGATAAAGAAAATAAAAATCATCTTTAATTTCTCCGCCTCGCCGTTGTGTAAACTCTGATTCTTTCCGCCCGGGTGCGTTGGATTCGCCGCCCCGCCGCTCCCTGCCTGCCTGCCGCCTTGCTCGGCCGGCCTACAAGTGCACAGAGAGACGACGATGATGATGATGGTAAAGCAGACGCTCCACTGCAGATGAAAGAACTGCTTTGAAATATGATGGATAAATGGTTGCGGCAGGTTTGTAGCTACACACACACACACACACACACACACACACACACACACACAGACTTAAACATAGACAATAGGAGGAGCAGAATGAATTTACAGCTGTGCTAGTTTGTTGGGCTTCATATCACAACCTTAAAAAATGTCCAGTATAGCACATAAAGTCAAGAGGTTGTGATGTGCTGCACGTCCTCAAGAAAAAAACAACAGTATAGATCGTAATGTCAGTTGCTAAAAACGACCTATAGTTACATTTGAGTAGACAGATGCCATCTAGTGGCCGTGGTTATTATGACGCAGTTCAGATGACGTCTATATTAAAAGACAAAACTTCCATAATTAAAAGAGGCAAGTTGGGTGGATGATTAGATATATATATAGAGAGAGAGCAGAAAGTGGACGTAGCTGTAGGAGGCGGTGTTTACTGTTCTGCCATGACGACAGATGTTGCTGTAACTCTAACCCACACCATCATCTTTACCCAAAGCTAACCAGACATTAACTACAAAGCAGCAGAGGTTGCAAATCAGTTGCAGGTTTCTATCTTATCATGAACAGTTTTTATTCTAAAGCAATAACTGCTCTAAATGCTCCAAAAACATGATCCTGTAATAACTGCAACAACTATTTTGTGTGTAATATTAAAGGGGAATTGCGCAATATTGATGGCAGCATGTGGAATATATTGTATCGTGTGTGTGTGTGTGTGTGTGTGTGTGTGTGTGTATTATGTGTTTTAGTTAGTTTATTACTAATTACTCATTCATTTTATTCTTTTTTAAGCACCTTCTTTCTTTTTTTACTTATGGCACCAATAAGGATTACTTTCATCTTTGCTGTACATGTACAATAACAATAAAGACTATTCTACTCTAAATAATGTGACTGCAGGTTTTCATTATAACCATGCAGCAGCACACCAGGTTTTTGATAATGTAGTAGCAGGTATGTGATATGATGCTCATTTTGGTCTGATACATTTGAATAGCTGGAATATTTATGTGCAGATGAGTTTGCTAAATAAAACCAAACCCCATCCTTGCATTTTTCTCATTTTTAAGCAATGTGTAGCCTTCACATGCACCAAAACAAGCATGGAAACTATCAGAAGACGCTGATGGTTAACAGTCCAGTCAGCTGCTCCTGATGTGACTCGTTGAAATGTTTTTTTAATAGTTTTTGGAGATCTTCAGCTTGTTTGTTTGGCTCTGTAAGTGAGATTTGTTGACAATAAGAAAAATATAGAAAATTGTAGCTTTATCCTTTAAACTGATGACGGATCAGGTGTATGACAAACATGCACACGCACACACACACACACATGCACACACACATATAACCCCTCTGCCAACACCATCCAATAAGACATTGAGCTTCTAATTTACACCTGAGCTGTCAAATCACACACACACAAACACACACACACACACACACAAACACACACACACACACACACACACACACACACACACACACACACACACACACACACACACACACACACACACACAGAGTCGGGGGTCCCTGATGTGTGCTGGGTTTGTTTTATGCCCCATCTGTTCTCTCTCCCTACTGTCCCATTACAGTTTAAACTATAGCTCGGCTCTACGGGTGCAGACAGGGGACAAAAAGGACGTTTTCACCAGCAGCCTAAAATGGCCCAATATGCTTAAAAATGAAAATATTTCTACTTTTGTATAGATGCTACAAATGTTTGTCCATTGAGGCTGTTCTGGGTCAGATTATATCCGTATCTATTAACATGTGTTTTAGTGAAATGAATAGTTAATAGTTTTAATAAGATAGTAGTTATGAGGATTTCTTTTTATGATGTAGCAGTGAAGACTGATGGCTCTAATGGTTATACAATAAACCCCACAGTTCCATAAAGCTCTGCTCATTTTACCTTTACATATAAAACAACCTTTCCATCATTGTTGCTATGTTATATTTTCATGTCTTAGGTAAAATAGGACATGATATTGTGTGATAGGAGATGTTTAGTGGTGTAAAAGCTAAAAAATACACTCTCTCTGCTCTCTGAGACATGAATCAAGGTTTAATCACATTTATTGATCAGTCAGATCGACTATTGATGCTTTCTAAACACATCTGTGCTTCAAAAGGAGATTCTTAGACCCAGAACATACTGCGAGGGAGTAGAATATGCACTAACCAACAGGCTGCAAACAGCTTCAAGAGAAATAAAAAAACCATCAAATTTAAACATTTGAGGCTTTAAGAAGAAGCTGTTAACTGTCCGTCTGTCAGCGGCTCTCACAGGCCTAATATTACCTGAGACGTCCAGTGATTTGCAGTAATTGCAGAGGCCGCCTCTTTTCTTTCAATGATTTTAATTCAAACTTGTTTGCAGAAATGACCCACTCACACATCAGCGCAGACAGGTCACCTGATAACATTAATCCTGCTGCTGAGCCTGAGCTGTAATTTCATTTTGACGTGTGATTGCTCTTCTTCTTCTTCTTCTTCTTTCAGAGCAAACTTTCTTTTGGGTTTTGCTGATTTGGACAAAGATTCATGGTAAAATCTTGACATAAATTATATGAGTAAATTTCATCATCTAGTGAGAAGGCTGAGGTGATATTTCATCTCAAGATATTAACAAAACATAACTCATAGATATTAAATGGTTTTAATAAAAGTGTTAAAGTCTGTCTGAAGCAAATTGTATGTAACTTTATTTTATTTCTTTCTGTTACTAAAAGCCAAACTAAGCACTGAAACAAACAATAGCTGGGTCAATGGCGTGATGCAACCCAGTGTCCAATTGGTGTAACCAGTATGTTTTCATATAAATCTGATTATATACAAAAAAATAAATGTGAACTGAAATGTGGAATAAATATAGTCCTCTTTTAGCAACACAACGTTAAGTTTTTAACACATTTTATATTATATGTTGCAAATGATTTAGAAATAAATATTGTTTTTTGGGATATGTTCTGCTCAGTATTGACAAAATGCTTTAAAATTTAAATGTAGAAATACTCCAAAATGTTTTCTTTTCATTTGATGTTTTAAAATGAAGTAATTATTAGTATAAGTCCACTTAAATACACTGTAGGTGATAAAATATGTAATATTTATCATTCTTTTGTGGTTACACCATTTGACATTTTCAGGAGCATTCAGTCTTACTTTTGGTAAAAAATTGTGCAAATGTCATTTCAAATGATATAAAACCAACAAAAATACTAAATGTACATTTTAACAAACCTGATGCTGCTTTTAAAACTAGTTTAACTGATTTTTTAATTGCTCATCTTGATGACCTTTATTTATCACCCAGCTATTAATCTCTGTATGCAGATGATCCACATGTTTACAGACAGGCTTTTCCTGCTCTTGAGTTATAAACTGCAATTACTTATTTATTTTTATAACTTTGTACTTTTGCCTTTAATTTGTCTGTTTTTACAAAGCATGAAGCTTTGTAACAACTTGTTTGACACTGATTTTAGTCTAGCTTTTAGTTTTCTGTCTCTCTTTCTATTATTTCTGTACTTTTTTTATTTTTATTATAATTAGGTTTTCTTGTTTTTAAATCATATGTTTTAATGTCACCAATTTTTTACTATTCAATATGTTTTGTTTTTATGTAAAGCACACTGAGTTTCCCCTGTGTATGCAATGCACTATATAAATAAAGCTGCATTGCCTTGAAAGGTGCTATATACATAAAGTTATAATTCAAGATTTTTTTTAAAAAGCATGAAAGTCCAGTGACGATCCAGCGTGACGTACAAAAATCCGAAGAGGTCTGTACTTCTTCTGAATGTTGTATGAATTAGTGAAACAAACAGAGAGATAGAGAGATTAACAGGAAGCTGAGGGAAAGCAGAAGAGACGAAAACATGATTTACGAACACGAGCTGACGAGAGTGGAAAGTTATTTAATGGGATAAAACAACTGAGGATGGAGGGAGGAGGAGGAGGAAGAGGAGGAGGAGGAGGACATGATGGGGTCACTGACAGGAACAGGAAGCAGTGCATGCTGGGAAAGCGTCTGCAGGGCTGTATGGACGACCTGCTGCCCTCCATCAACATGGAAGAGAGCGTGATCGCCGTGATGTGTTCAGGCTCCGTTTGAAAAGTTCCAGTTTTCATTTCAAGTCAACGAAAGAAAAAAAATCTGATTCCTGTTTGTGATTTAATTTATTTTCTTACATACAGTTATTTTACAGTGTGTGTGTGTGTTTGTGTGTGTGTGTGTGTGTGTGTGTGTGTGTGTGTGTATGTGTGTGTGTGTGTGTGTCTGCATTGAAAAACATGAGCTGTTTCACTCCTCCTGTCTCTGCCAATTCTATTAAAAACACTATTGATCCGAACGCACACATTTATTCTTTAGTTACTACACCTACAGGTCAGGTTTACTTGGCTCCTCCAAGGATACAGTACTGCTGCTGACAGTTTCTACAGAGGATCATGTGACTATCAAAGGTCGACATTTATCAGCAGAGTTTGGTTTTATATGCTTGTATTTCAAACACAAACAACATGATTACGTCCTGATAACCGTCCCTGTTCTTTAAACACAACATGCTCCACTCTGGGATCATATTTCCTTATTTCCTCCCTTCAGATTGACAGTTTGTAGATGGGTGTAACCAACATGTGACACAGCGCAGAGCTGTCAGGCTGCATTTACTACTTAATCACATGTTGTTCAGATCAAAGTTCTAACTTATTAAACTTATCAGGAAGTGAAGCTCAGTCAGTCGTTGCCTCTGAGAGCTGAAATGCCGCAGAACTATCAGATGGACCGAGAAACACTCTCTTGTGTGATCTGTCTGGATCTACTGAGGGATCCGGTGACTACTACCTGTGGACACAGCTACTGTATGAGCTGTATTAAAGGATTCTGGGATGGAGAGGATCAGAGGAAGATCTACAGCTGCCCTCAGTGCAGAGAGGCCTTCACACTGAGGCCTGTCCTGAAGAAAAACACCATGTTAGCAGCTTTAGTGGAGCAGCTGAAGAAGACTGGACTCCAAGCTGCTCCTGCTGATCACTGCTATGCTGGACCTGAAGATGTGGCCTGTGATGTCTGCACTGGGAGGAAGAGGAAAGCCTTCAAGTCCTGTCTGACGTGTCTGATGTCTTACTGTGAGAATCACCTCCAGTCTCACTTTGAATCAACCAAATTAAAGAAACACAAGCTGGTGGAGCCCTCGGAGAAGCTCCAGGAGAACATCTGCTCTCGTCATGATGAGGTGATGAAGATATTCTGCCGTACAGATAAGAAGTGTATCTGTTATCTGTGCACTATGGAGGATCATAAAGGCCACGACACAGTCCCAGCTGCAGCAGAAAGGACTGAGAGGCAGAGAGAGCTCGAGGTGAGTCGACTAAACATCCAGCAGAGAATCCAGCACAGAGAGAAAGATGTGAAGCTGCTTCAACAGGAGGTGGAGGCCGTCAGTCTCTCTGCTGATAAAGCAGTGAAGGACAGCGAGAAGATCTTCACTGAGCTGATCCGTCTCCTCCAGAAAAGAAGCTCTGATGTGAAGCGGCAGATCAGATCCCAGCAGGAAACTGAAGTGAGTCGAGTCAAAGAGCTTCAGGAGAAGCTGCAGCAGGAGATCACTGAGCTGAAGAGGAAAGATGCTGAACTGAAGCAGCTCTCACACACAGAGGATCACAACCAGTTTCTACACAACTACCCCTCAGTGTCACAACTCAGTGAACCTACAGACTCATCCAGCATCAATATCCGTACTCTGAGATACTTTGAGGATGTGACAGCAGCTGTGTCAGAGCTCAGAGATAAACTACAGGACATCCTGAGGAACAAATGGACAAACATCTCACTGACAGTGACTAATGTGGACGTTTTACTGCCACAACCAGAGCCCAAGACCAGAGATGGGTTCTTAAGATATTCACGTGAAATCACTCTGGATCCAAACACAGTAAACACAGAGCTGTTATTATCTGAGGGGAACAGAAAAGTAACATGGACGTTACAACCACAGTCTTATTCTAGTCACACAGACAGATTCACTGATCATCCTCTGGTCCTGAGTAAAGAGAGTCTGACTGGACGTTGTTACTGGGAGGTGGAGTGGAGAGGAGGAGGATTGTTATCAGGAGTTGGTGTAGCAGTCACATACAAGAATATCAGCAGAGCAGGAAGTGAATCTGTATTTGGACAAAATGACAAATCTTGGTCTTTATATTGTTTCATTGACAGGTATGTATTTTGGTTCGACAACATTCATACTCCCATCTCAGGTCCTGGTTCCTCCAGAGTCGGAGTGTACCTGGATCACAGAGCAGGTATTCTGTCCTTCTACAGCGTCTCTGAAACCATGACTCTCCTCCACAGATTCCAGACCACATTCACTCAGCCTCTCTATGCTGGATTTTATGTTGGTTATATTGGATCCACAGCTGAGTTGTGTAAACTTAAGTAATCAGAAGTCATTTCAGACTTCATGTGTCAGATGTTGTAATTCTTCATGTTTTTGTCTCCATGTTTCTGAGCTGCTCAGAGATCAGCTGACACGCTAATAGTGATATTCAACACTTTGTTTTACTTTATGTATGTGTCGTTGATATTATCAGTTTCTTTAAATGTGACTTTTTCTTGTGTGTTTTTATCCATGGAGGCTCTCACTGCTCATCACCATGTTTTTAACCTTCACTGACATTTCTTCAGATGAAAATGTGAACTTCTCTTTGTTCTAAATGTTAGTTTCATGTTTGTATTGATGTATTTGTATCTGTTGTTTCTTAAACAGAGAAAACAGCAGAACTTCCTTCATCACAGATATTTTGTTCTCATCACTTTGTAAATTCATAAAGAAATGTTCAATCAAACTGTAATGATCATGATAATAATCATTAATGATGTTCTTGTACATAGCTGACATTCTGGGTTAAACTAACTGACTGTGTGGATGAAGTCAATCTGAACATGAAATCATTGATCACACTTTACTGATTGGATGTGTGAACAATCTGAAGCTTCAATAATCAATAAAGATGATTTTTATCAACAGTGATCAAAGTGTTTTCTTCTCATTCAAAGCTTGTGGAGAAAATGTGAAACTACAATGAGAATTTATTAGAGGCAGTCTTCCTCCTGAAACACCACAAAGTTCACATAATAATACTGCAGTACTTTCACTGTAATACTGCATACTACATCACTCATAATACTGCAGTACTTTTACTGTAATACTGCATACTACATCGCTCATAATACTGCAGTACTTTTACTGTAATACTGCATACTACATCGCTCATAATACTGCAGTACTTTTACTGTAATACTGCATACTACATCACTCATAATACTGCAGTACTTTTACTGTAATACTGCATACTACATCACTCATAATACTGCAGTACTTTTACTGTAATACTGCATACTACATCACTCATAATACTTATGTAAAATATTTGTAAATAAAGGATTTGAGATAATGTTTCTCCTAAAATACAAACACTTCAGAAATATAGATTTCTGTTTGTGATTATTTTTATTTTCTTACATAAGGTTATTTTAAAGTGTGTGTGTGTGTGTGTGTGTGTGTGTGTGTGTGTGTGTGTGTGTGTGTGTGTGTGTGTGGACATTGAAAAACATGAGCTGTTTCACTCCTCCTGTCTCTAGCCCGTTCTATTAAAAACACTATCGATCCAAACACACACACACACACACACACACACACACACACACACACACACACACACACACACACACACACACACACACACACAGAAAGGCCATGATAATCAGAAACATTTGAGTTCATATGACGCTTAGCTTTCATCAAAAGGAAAGAAAAGAAAAGGTTGGAGCCTCAGCTGACATTTATTCTTCAGTTACTGCACCTACACCTACAGTCCAGGTTTACTTCACAGCATTAGGGTCTAAAATCATTTAATTATTGGCATATTAATCCTAAATTGGCAGCACTGAAGTCCAGTTATGTCCATTAACCCAACACCTGATCGAAACCCGATCCAGCATGCATTTCACTCACTGAAGACAAAGCTTAAAGTAGAGACTCACAAACCAACACCACCTGAAGACACAGCATTTGGTGATGTTCATGACTTCCAGACAAGGCTTTAACCCTTTACATACTGTTCATATTCTCCACCCTCAAAGTATGTTCTGGGTCAGTTTTGACTCACAAAAAGTGTCTCTACCAAATGTTGAAGCACAGATGTGTTTAGAAAGCATCAATAGTGGATCTGACTGATCAATAAATGTGATTAAACCTTGATTCATGTTTCAGAGAGCAGAGAGTGTGTATTTTTTAGCTTTTACACCACTAAACATCTCCTATCACACAATATCATGTCCTATTTTACCTCAGACATGAAAATATAACATAGTAATAATGATGGAAATGTTATTTTATATGTAAAGTGTAAAATGAGCAGAGCTTTATGGAGCTGTGGGGTTTATTGTATAACCATTAGAGCCATAAGTCTTCACTGCTACATCATAAAAAGAAATCCTCATAACTACTATCTTATTAAAACTATTAACTATTCATTTCACTAAAACACATGTCAATAGATACGGAGATAATCTGACCCAGAACAGCCTCAATGGACAAACATTTGTAGCATCTATACAAAAGTATGACATTTAAAATATTTTCATTTTTAGGCATTTTGGGCAAATTTAGTAATAAAAGACATTTGGGGTGTTTTTACATCTGTCAAATGTTAAAATTTGACACTCAACAAGATGTACGGTCTAATAATGAACATTTTAATTATCATTATGTTACTTTGCCCAATTAAACTTGAGCCCCTGAAAAAAGTGGTTTGTGTATAAAAATTGAATTAAAGATAAAACTGTGTCACAGCAATTTTGAGTTTAAGCGATGGTTGAAAGTCACTGTTAGCAAAGTAGAAACATAAATAAAGTGAAGAAGAAGACAGAAGCAGGTTGCAGGAAACTCTGCCGCACAAAATAAAAGAGAAATGAAAAAAAAAAAGTGTTATTATTGGAGCTAAAAAATTTTAAAAAAAAAACCAAACGACAATCATCTTTCATTAAACTTTTATCAGCTGCTCATAATGCAGAGAAGAAAGCTGTGGCACAAATGGCACAGCAGCTAAATAATGATTACAATTAAACAGCGTTATCGCGCCGCTAATAACGAGTCCGCCCGCGAAAAAACCAGCAGACGACACATTCGGCTAATCTGCCTCTGATGGTGGATTCATTATAGATAGACGTGAACCGTAATGACATTTATGATTTAAATATGACCCGCTCTCTGACTCTGAATTAAAATGAGGGGTTTTTTTTCATTATCTTGTGTACCTGAGGAGCTGCGAGACTAAAGTTTGGGTTTAAATTAGAGGAAATATTTCTGGGGGGAGACGTCTCAAAATGTATATTCATAAAAAATTTGACTTACATACAAAAGTTTTAGAAAAGAATTAACATGTTATAAGTGACAGAGTTTCAGTTTCAGTAACTAATCAGTAAAATGTGGTAACTTTAAGAACTCAAGGAGTCAAAAACTAAATTATACAAAAGAAAATACATATTAAATCAATTGTTGGTCATTTGACAACTGACACGACTCTTAACCCTCCTGTTGTCCTCGAGTCAAGGAAGGAAGGGAGGAAGAAAGAAGGAAAGCAAGGAAGGGAGGAAGAAGGAAGGAAAGGAAGGAAGTGAGGAAGAAGGAAGGAAAGGAGGGAGGAAGGAAGCGAGGAAAGAAGGAAGGAAGGAAGGAAGGTAGGAGGGAAGGAGGAAATAAGGAAGGAGGGAGGGAGGGAGAAAGGAAAAGAGGAAGGGAGAAAGGAAGGAAAGAAGGACAGAGGAAAGAAGGAAGGCAATGGGGAGGAAAGAAAGAGAGAAGGAGGAAGGGAGGGAGGAAGGAAGGAAGGAACGAAGGAAGGAAGGAAGGATGGAAGGAAAGAAGGAGGGAGGGATGGAGGAAGGACAGAAGGAAGGGAGGAAAGAGAGGAAGGAAAGAAAGAGAGAAGGAGGGAGGGGGGAAGAAAATTTGACTTAATATACAAAAAAATGAAATATTTTACAACTTTCTAAAATGCAGCTGATACCCAATATCACACACAATTATGTATAGAGACTAATTATGAGGGTATATTGAGAAAAGCCTGAATATGAACAGTATGTAAGGGTTAAAAATGTATTTCGATACTACTTAAAAAATATATTCAAGTACCACAATATTAAAGTAATGTAACTTGATTACTTTCCGTTACTTCAGGATTATTGCAATACCAAATATGCAATAATAATAAAGACATAATGCATACATCTGGTGCAAAGTTGGCCCTATTCTATGCAACTCAGAGTTGTTGCAAAAACCCGTGCACAAGCAGTAAGGGAGGAGATATAAGTTTGCTCTGAGTTGGTGTAAACTCCGCCCCCCCCCCCCCACCGGAGGCAAATACTGTGCAATTCATGGTGTTGTAACTTTCTCAGGAAATCTTCTGATGAAACATCGCCTGGCCCGCTGGCTGTGTGAAGTTTTCCTCTGACTCATTCAGTACTGAACGTGTTCGGCGACTCACTGTCAGCTCTGAACACGTTACACACACACACACACACACACACACACACACACACACACACACACACACACACACACACACACACACACACACACACACACACACACACACACACAGTATCCTTTATAAACGGAGTCTGATTGTAAAGTGGGACCATCAGAATAACACAGGTTTTTTAAAAGAAATGCCTAAAAGAGAAGTTTTGCTTGTTTATAGGAAGAAATGAAATCACATAAACTCATTAAACTTTGCATTGTTATCACTTAAATACACTAAAGTTTCATGTTGAGGCACAACAACATGAAAACAGAAGCAAAAATACCTGCTGACAAATACTTTACATTAACTAACTACATTATAATGTGTTATAAACTTAAAATGATATGTTTATACACTGACTATAGATGATATTTGAATCAGCCTACTCTGATAGCTATAGGCTGTATGGATGTAAGGATGTTTTAAAGTATTAGTAGTGTTATAAAGTGTTATAGTAAAGTATTTTATATCCTCTGAGTACCAGCAACTCCTAATTTATACTTTCTTTTTCTTCTAATTTGGTAAAATGTTTTCTTTTCAAGTGGATATATTGTACTTTTTGACTTACTGGACACTTTGGAGACTCAAATTAAACATTATGAAACTTTTTTTTCATATAAATATAAGAATTGAGCAACATTAATGAATGTATTTTAAAGTAAAACAAAACAAAAAACACATTAATGAAAGTGTAACTAACTTGATAAATCACTTAAAGGACATATACACCAATTTTCATATCATAACTCAATGTTCAGGTGTTCATATGAGCATTAAAACAGGCTTTACGGAGGGACTTTTGTACCAATAACATGATATCCACTTGATTTGGACTTCACATGAGCTTCAGAAAAACATTTGAATACATTTTTGAAGAAATTAAATGAATAAAATGTTGTTTTCTATTAGTCAGAATGAGCAGGAGGAACAAGTACGATCAAGAAAATCCTCTTTAAGTTCTCATACTGGGACCTGACTGTTGTTTAAAGACGAAATCCTGAACCTACCTGACCTCAACACTCTGAAAGAAGTCATTTTTCACTATCTGTGCTTTTGTATTTGAACATATAATTACATTTTATTTAAATAAAACGTTGAATGACAGACGGTACTTCTTTTTTTCTTTCTTTTAAAAAATATATATTTCCATTTCTTTCTTATCGCTGAGTGTCTACTTCTGGATTTCCACCTTTTCTTGTGTTACATTTAGGGTGCAAATGGTAGAAACACACACACACACACACACGCACACACACACACACACACACACACATATATATATAACACAGCTCTAAAACAGACATACGTGCACAAATCCCTCGCTATAATCGCCTATCAATTTATCTGTTTTCTACATTTAAGGAGCAGGTACTTTCATCACAATCCATAGGGGTTACCGAGCATGCACACACACACACACAGACACACACACACACACTCTAAGCCAGCGGTGGTCACATCGAGTTATGCTGACATGGCCTAGCATCTGCTCGGCGGCTCCAGAATGACACCGATTTGCACTTAAATGAGTGGATTTAAGTGGCGCGCTGCCATTACCACTCGGCCATATGTGATCCCAATGTCTTTATCCTGCATTACACTGAGGAGGATGAGAGGGAGATGAGAGAGGAGGGGAGGTGGGGAGGGGGAGGAGGGGGAGAAGAAAGGAACGACAAGAGACAGAGTGGAGGGGGGGGGGGGGGGCGAGGGAGATTAGGACAGACAGCGGCAGCAGCACAAGAAGACAGAGAGAGAGAGAGAGAGAGAGAGAGAGATAGTGGAAGGGAGGAAAAAGAGGCATAAAGAGAGAGAAATGGATCTGTAATGAGAGGGAGATGGAGCTGGGGAGAAGAGAGAGGAAGATGTTAAAAGAGGGGACGAGAGAGGATTACATGATGAGAGAAAGAGCGAGAGAGAAAGAGAGAGAGAAGGACAGAGAGGCAAATGTCAGAAGCTTCGACTGAGATGGAAACCTTGAAGAGAATCAGCTGTTTAATAGCAGAGAGGGGGGGGGGGGGGGATCAGTGGTAATCCTGACTCACTGAGGCTAAACATCAAAGACCTGGACCAGACCGGCTCATTGAATATGTGACAGAATTAAAGCTGAAAGTACAAACTCATGTAAACGAGTGGAGAGAAACACAGTACAGTGAGCACAGGTGTAAAGTAATGTCTTAAATCAGAGGAGTCGAACTCAGTTAAGTTCAAGTGCCACATAAAGCCCAAACTCATCTCAAGTGGGCTGAACCAGTACAACCATCACATAATAATATATATATATATAATAATATCTTTATCCAGCAGTTGTTTACATATTTTAGTCTGGATTAAACTAAAATATGTCCCCAACATGGCCAAACATCTGAATATCTTGAAGAGTCTTTTTCTATTAAAGTCAATACAAACTGAAGCTGTTTTATTAAGTTTCATATTAAGACTATTCTATATTAATTAGAGTGTAGTTTGTTCAGTGAGGAATAATTCTAGTTTTTTTGTGTGTTTTTCATTCATTTTTACTCAATACAAAAACAATCAAACTAAAATCAAACTAATTTGGATATTGGTTAAAAACGTTTCCCTCTCTACTTATTAACTAATACTTTCTACTTTCACCATCTCCACCTCTACTCCCTTCGTTTCCTCATCTTCTCCTTCTTTCTTTGCCTCCTTTCCATCCTCCTCTCCACTCACATTTCATCTGTCCTCTCTTTCTCTCCTCCTTCCTCTCTCTTCCTCCTCCATCTCCTTCACTCATCCCACCTTTATGTCTTTCATTCTCTTCTCATCCCTCTGTACTGATCTCAATCCCTTCTTTTTTTCTTCTCCTCCTCCTTCTCACTGACAATCCCTAATTATCTCCTCCTCCCATGTTTGCCTCCTTCTCTCCCCTCTTCTTGTCATCCCTCTCTCTTTTTCCTCCCTCATCTTCCCTCCATCCATTCTACCTCTTATACTTTCCTATTGTCCCCCTTTGGCTGATCTCTTCCTCCTCCTGCCTCCTCCTCCTTCTCCCTCTTCCTTCCTCTTCTTCTTTTTCTTCTTCTCCCTCCAGCTACCCTCTCCCTCCCTCTCTCTCTTCCTCCTCCCTCTCCCTGACTAATCTCCCTCATACCCCTCTCCTCTCCTCCTCCAGGTGTTTTGCAGGGATAAAGGATTGATGAAGCCATCAACTCTCTGCTCTTGACATTTACAAAAAACCCTCCAAGCAAACGCCTCCCACCCTCTCTCCCCTCCACCTCCCTCCTGCTCCTCACTCTCTCTCTATTTTTTGCTATCTCTCTGCAAAGCTACCTCGCTCGCCCGACCACATCATTAAGACCCAGTAATTAGGGCTCATTTGTAAAGCCAGTGTAAATAAAGGGCCCATAATGGTCGGGATATCACTCACACTGAAGCATAAACTAGACATTTGTGTGTTTGTGAGTGTGTGTGTGTGTGTGTGTGTGTGTGTGTGTTTTCGTGGATAGGGGACATTAGGAAATTAGCCCATGTGTCATTAGAGCGTAGGTGTGTGTGTGTGTTTGAAAAGTTGGTTACGACACAGAGAAAGTGTGTGTCTGTGTGTGTGATTTGTGAGAAAGCGATAGAGGCAGAAGTGTGTTTAGAAGACCCAAATCAATCACTGTTTGTGTGTGTGTGTGTGTGTGTGTGTGTGTGTGTTTGAGGTGACAGGAGACATTAGGAAATTAGTGCCTGTGTCATTAGCAAGCAAGAATCCAGAGTTTGTGGAGCAGAGGTGGAAGAAGTAAAAGTACCGACACAACCATGTAAAAATACTCCATTACAAGTAAAAGTACATAAGTATTATGAGTGATGTAGTTCAAGTACTACAGTAAAAGTACTGCAGTATTATGAGTGATGTAGTTAAAGTATTACAGTTAAAGTACTGCAGTATTATGAGTGATGTAGTTCAAGTATTACAGTAAAAGTACTGCAGTATTATGAGTGATGTAGTTAAAGTATTACAGTAAAGTACTGCAGTATTATGAGTGATGTAGTTAAAGTATTACAGTAAAGTACTGCAGTATTATGAGTGATGTAGTTCAAGTATTACAGTAAAAGTACTGCAGTATTATGAGCGATGTAGTATGCAGTACTACAGTAAAAGTACTGCAGTATTATGAGTGATGTAGTATGCGGTATTACAGTTAAAGTACTGCAGTATTATGAGTGATGTAGTTAAAGTATTACAGTTAAAGTACATAATGTCTGAGCTTCACGCCCTTATAAGTGTAATATGTTTGAACTTCGATCTGCCAGCTGAAACAAGTTCAAACTGATCTGAACAACGTGATTCATCAGTGAATGCAGCCTGGCAGCTCTGTGCTACGTCACATGTTGGTTACACCCATCTACAAACTGTGTTTAATCATTTACAGTAAAGTCTCAGTTAAAAGCTGATCACCATTTAAACAGTTTGAACACATTTGAAATTATTCAGCGTCAGACGAATTTAAACAACCATCGTTAACATAAAACGTAAAACTACTCCAGGGGAGTACTATGAGTGATGTAGTTAAAGTACTACAGTAAAAGTACATAAGTATTATTATGTGAACTTTGTGGTGTTTCAGGAGGAAAACTGCCTCTAATGAATGAGAATAAAATATTTTATTGATTATTGAAGGTACAGATATTTTACATGTCAGCTGATCTCTGAGCAGCTCAGAAACATGGAGACAAAAACATGAAGAATTACAACATCTGACACATGAAGTCTGAAATGACTTCTGTCTATTTCACTTTACACAACTCAGCTGTGGATCCAACAAAATAAAAACAAAGTCCAGCATAGAGAGGCTGAGTGAATGTGGTCTGGACTCTGTGGAGGAGAGTCATGGTTTTAGAGACTCTGTAGAAGGACAGAATACCTGCTCTGTGATCCAGGTACACTCCGACTCTGGAGGAACCAGGACCTGAGATGGGAGTTTTAATGTTGTTGAAGCAAAATTCATAACTGTTAAGGATATAACATAAAGACCAAGATTTGTCATTACGTCCAAATACAGATTCATCTCCTGCTCTGCTGATATTCTTGTATGCAACTGTTACATCAACTCCTCTTCCTCTCCACTCCACCTCCCAGTAACAGCGTCCAGTCAGACTCTCTTTACTCAGGACCTGATACTCATCAGTGAATCTGTCTGTGTGACTAGAATAAGACTGTTGTTGTCTCATTACTTCTACTTTTCTGTTCCCCTCAGATAATAACAGCTTTGTGTGTGTTGTGTTTAGATCCAGAGTGATTTCACGTGAATATTTTAAGAACTCAGCTCTGGTCTTGGGCTCTGGTACTGACAGTAAAACATCCACATCAGTCTCTGTCAGTGAGATGTTTGTCCATTCGTCCCTCAGGATGTCCTGTAGTTTATCTCTGAGCTCTGACACAGCTGCTGTCACATCCTCAAAGTATCTCAGAGGACGGATATTGATGCTGGATGAGTCTGTAGGTTCACTGAGTTGTGACACTGAGGGGTAGTTGTGTAGAAACTGGTTGTGATCCTCTGTGTGTGAGAGCTGCTTCAGTTCAGCGTCTTTCCTCTTCAGCTCAGTGATCTCCTGCTGCAGCTTCTCCTGAAGCTCTTTGACTCGTCTCACTTCAGTTTCCTGCTGGGATCTGATCTGCTGCTTCACATCAGAGCTTCTTTTCTGGAGGAGACGTTTCAGCCGAGTGAAGATCTTCCCACTGTCCTCCACTGCTTTATCAGCAGAGCGACTGACAGCCTCCCCCTCCTGTTGAAGCAGCTTCACATCTTTCTCTCTGTCCTGGATTCTCTGCTGGATGTTTAGTCGACTCACCTCGAGCTCTCTCTGCCTCTCAGTCCTTTCTGCTGCAGCTGGGACTGTGTCGTGGCCTCTATGTTCATCCATAGTGCACAGATAACATATACACTTCTTATCTGTACGGCAGAATATCTTCATCACCTCATCATGACGAGAGCAGATGTTCTCCTGGAGCTTCTCAGAGGGCTCCATCAGCTTGTGTTTCTTTAATTTGGTTGATTCAAAGTGAGACTGGAGGTGATTCTCACAGTAAGACATCAGACACGTCAGACAGGACTTGAAGGCTTTCCTCTTCCTCCCAGTGCAGACATCACAGGCCACATCTTCAGGTCCAGCATAGCAGTGATCAGCAGGAGCAGCTTGGAGTCCAGTCTTCTTCAGCTGCTCCACTAAAGCTGCTAACATGGTGTTTTTCTTCAGGACAGGCCTCAGTGTGAAGGTCTGTCTGCACTGAGGGCAGCTGTAGATCTTCATCTGATCCTCACAATCCCAGAATCCTGTAATACAGCTCATACAGTAGCTGTGTCCACAGGAAGTAGTCACCGGATCCTTCAGTAGATCCAGACAGATCACACAAGAGAGTGTTTCTCGGTCAAGCTGATCTTTCTGCGCCATTTCAGCTCTCAGAGGCAACGACTGACTGAGCTTCACTTCCTGATAAGTTTTATAAGGTGAAACAAGTTTGAACTGATCTGGACACGTGAGTCATCAGTGAAAGCAGCCTGACAGCTCTGTGCTGAATCACATGTTGGTTACACCCATCTACAAACTGTCAATCTGAAGGGAGGGAACAATGAAACCTGATCCCAGCGTGGAACTTGTTGTGTTTAAAGAAAGAGGACGGTTATCAGGACGAGGAGCCGCACTGTGGATTCAAACTGTGTTTCCTTACAGTGAGTAGTTAAAAGCTGCTCAATATTTAAACAGTTTGAACACAATATTGGATGAATCTGATGAATGAGATCATGTGATTGCTGATTGTAAAGACTTTTGTAAATAATCCATAACTCTCCCCAAAGCCATGAAACTTCCCCAGTCTTATACTCTCTTAGGTATTACTGTCACTTCATGCTTTTAAACACACTTTACAAGCCTTAAATTCATATATGGCTCCTTGTGGAGTTGTATTATGACTATTAATAGTCCCAGAGTCACCTGAAATTCTGCTAAACTCAGTGACTTCTACAACACACTCAAACATGACTGACGCTCCTCATAAGGGCCTTAAAGAAATCTTATGGCGCTTTTCCACTATACAGTTCTAGCACTACTCGACTCGACTGAGCTCAGCTCGACACGGTTCCAGGACAGACCTTTTCCATTACAAAAAATACCTACTCAATGTGGGCGGGGTCATCATAGCACGGCTCCGCGAAACTGCCGTGACTTTGTTTTATACGCGACACAAAACACATAAACAATGGAGGACATTGAGGCGATGGTGTACTTGCTGCTGTATGAGGCTTTCTGTCACACACAAAGTAACGCTGTTGTTGGTATTTAAAAATGCCGGGTTTGATTCTTGTGTGGGACGGCTCATGATTCTTCCAGCGACAACTCTTCCTACCAATCAGTGGCTGGCAGTCTGTTGACGTCACATTTAGTATCGGCTCGGCTTGCTTGGAACCTCGGCAGAGCAGATTCTAAAGAAGTACCAGGTACCAGGTACTATCCCTGATGGAAACGCAAAAAAAACCGAGTAGAGTCGAGTCGTGCTGGAACTGTGTAGTGGAAAAGCGCCATTAGTGATATCTTGAACAACCTCTGACGTCCCTGGTTCATTCATAAAACACCTTTAGTCCATTAAACACATCCAAACACAACTAATCACAGATAATCCTAGAAGGACAACCTGAGAACACCTGGGAAGCAAGTCATGGTCATAACCCCACCTTTATAATTCACAGATAAAAACCTCTAAACAACAAAACCAACATTAAAGTGCTTCTGAAGCCTCTAAAGGATCCTCAGATGTGCTTCCCAAAAGCTTCAGATATTCAGAAATTCTTACAATCACATTATGATTTCAGTTTGAGAGGCCTTCAAGGACCACTGGGGAAAACCCCTTTAGGAATTGTTTAAATCTTCTCAAGTACACCTAAAAAGAACCCCAAGAAACAACAAAATCCTGGAATAAAAACATGAGTAAACCTCCAAAAATTAGTGCTGGGATCTTTTCAAAAGCCTAAGAAATGCGTCAGGGACCTCCATGTCTACCTAAAAGATTTGGAAATGAAGAATTTGGGATAATGTTTCTCTTAACATACAAACACTTCAGAAATATAGATATGGATAGATAGGGGAGAAAAGGGCCGGTAGTCTGGCATAGACTTGTAGTCACTTTTTACCTTCTTTTGAATTCCTCATAAACTGGATCCTGAATAAATTCCCTTTTAATGTGTAATGGAAGCTTAAAGTATCAGGTAGGAATAAAGTGGTTTTACTGTCATTAAGCTGATTCTGTTCAAAAGATGTGGACAACCGTGTTCATCGTAGTCATACACTATGAGGTTGTTATTTTAATGGGGAAAATAAAAAATGTAGTCTTAGAAATTGATTTAAAATGTTTAGTTTCACTGAAATACAACAACTGAACAGTACGTTTACTGCCAGCTGAAACAAGTTCAAACTGATCTGAACAACGTGATTCATCAGTGAATGCAGCCTGGCAGCTCTGTGCTGCGTCACATGTTGGTTACACCCATCTACAAACTGTGTTTAATCATTTACAGTAAAGTCTCAGTTAAAAGCTGATCACCATTTAAACAGTTTGAACACATTTGAAATTATTCAGCTTCAGACAAATTTAAACAAACATCATTAACATAAAATGTAAATGTACTTCAGGGGAGTATTATGAGTGATGTAGTATGCAGTATTACAGTAAAAGTACTGCAGTATTATGAGTGATGTAGTATGCAGTATTACAGTAAAAGTACTGCAGTATTATAGTGATGTAGTATGCAGTATTACAGTAAAAGTACTGCAGTATTATTATGTGAACTTTGTGGTGTTTCAGGAGGAAAACTGCCTCTAATAAATTCTCATTGTAGTTTCACATTTTCTCCACAAGCTTTGAATGAGAAGAAAACACTTTGATCATTGTTGATAAAAATCATCTTTATTGATTATTGAAGCTTCAGATTGTTCACACATCCAATCAGTAAAGTGTGATCAATGATTTCATGTTCAGATTGACTTCATCCACACAGTCAGTTAGTTTAACCCAGAATGTCAGCTATGTACAAGAACATCATTAATGATTATTATCATGATCATTACAGTTTGATGGAACATTTCTTTATGAATTTACAAAGTGATGAGAACAAAATATCTGTGATGAAGGAAGTTCTGCAGTTTTCTCTGTTTAAGAAACAACAGACACAAATACATCAATACAAACATGAAACTAACATTTAGAACAAAGAGAAGTTCACATTTTCATCTGAAGAAATGTCAGTGAAGGTTAAAAACGTGGTGATGAGCAGTGAGAGCCTCCATGGATAAAAACACACAGGAAAAAGTCACATTTAAAGAAACTCAAAATATCAACAACACATAGATAAAGTAACTATATATAGTAACACCATTAGCGTACCAGCTGATCTCTGAGCAGCTCAGAAACATGGAGACAAAAACATGAAGAATTACAACATCTGACACATGAAGCCTGAAATGAAATCTGAATTTTTCACTTTACACAACTCAGCTGTGGCGTCAGAACTAGAAATACCAAGTCCAGCATAGAGAGGCTGAGTGAATGTGGTCTGGACTCTGTGGAGGAGAGTCATGGTTTTAGAGACGCTGTAGAAGGACAGAATACCTGCTCTGTGATCCAGGTACACTCCGACTCTGGAGGAATAAGGACCTGAGATGGGAGTTTCAATGTCGTTGAAGTAAAATTCATAACAGTTAAAGTGACAACGTAAAGACCAAGATATGTCATTTTGTCCAAATACAGATTCACGTCCTGCTCTGCTGATATTCTTGTATGCGACTGCTACAATAACGTCACATAACCCTCCTCTCCACTCCACCTCCCAGTAACAACGTCCAGTCAGACTCTCTCTACTCAGGACCTGCCAATGAACAGTGAATCTGTCTGTGTGACTAGAATAAGACTGTGGTGGTTCTGTAAATTCAATTTTTCTGTTCCCCTTAGATAATAACAGATATTTGTTTACTGTGTTTGGATCCAGAGTGATTTCACGTGAATATCTTAAGAACTCAGCTCTGGTCTTGGGCTCTGGTTCTGACAGTAAAACGTCCACTTCAGTCACTGTCAGTGAGATGTTTGTCCATTCGTCCCTCAGGATGTCCTGTAGTTTATCTCTGAGCTCTGACACAGCTGCTGTCACATCCTCAAAGTATCTCAGAGGACGGATATTGATGCTGGATGAGTCTGTAGGTTCACTGAGTTGTGACACTGAGGCGTAGTTGTGTAGAAACTGGGTGTGATCCTCTGTGTGTGAGAGCTGCTTCAGTTCAGTGTCTTTCCTCTTCAGCTCAGTGATCTCCTGCTGCAGCTTCTCCTGAAGCTCTTTGACTCCACTCACTTCAGTTTCCTGCTGGGATCTGATCTGCTGCTTCACATCAGACCTTCTTTTCTGGAGGAGACGGATCAGCTGCGTGAAGATCTTCCCACTGTCCTCCACTGCTTTATCAGCAGAGCGACTGACGGCCTCCACCTCCTGTTGAAGCAGCTTTTCATCTTTCTCTCTGTCCTGGATTCTCTGCTGGATGTTTAGTCGACTCACCTCGAGCTCTCTCTGCCTCTCAGTCCTTTCTGCTGCAGCTGGGACTGTGTCGTGGCCTTTATGATCCTCCATAGTGCACAGATAACAGATACACTTCTTATCTGTACGGCAGAATATCTTCATCACCTCATCATGACGAGAGCAGATGTTCTCCTGGAGCTTCTCCGAGGGCTCCACCAGCTTGTGTTTCTTTAATTTGGTTGATTCAAAGTGAGACTGGAGGTGATTCTCACAGTAAGAGATCAGACACGTCAGACAGGACTTGAAGGCTTTCAGCTTCCTCCCAGTGCAGAAATCACAGGCCACATCTTCAGGTCCAGCATAGAAGTGATCAGCAGGAGCTGCTTGGAGTCCAGTCTTCTTCAGCTGCTCCACTAAAGCTGCTAACATGGTGTTTTTCTTCAGGACAGGCCTTGGTCTGAAGGTCTGTATGCACTGAGGGCAGCTGTAGATCTTCTTCTGATCTTTTCCATCCCAGAATCCTGTAATACAGCTCATACAGTAGCTGTGTCCACAGGGAATAGTCACCGGATCCTTCAGTAGATCCAGACAGATCACACAAGAGAAGGTTTCTGGGTCCAGCTGATCTTTCTGCGCCATTTCAGCTCTCAGAGGCAACGACTGT
The DNA here is from genome assembly GCF_963691925.1 of Scomber scombrus. NCBI lineage: Eukaryota > Metazoa > Chordata > Actinopteri > Scombriformes > Scombridae > Scomber > Scomber scombrus. Next base: position 941,281 of record NC_084988.1, on the reverse strand, counting down.
CTGAGTTTCACTTCCTGATAAGTTTAATACGTTTGAACTTTGATCTGAACAACATGTGATTAAGTCATAAATGCAGCCTGACAGCTCTGTGCTGCGTCACATGTTGGTTACACCCATCTACAAACTGTAGATTTAAAGGGAGAGAACAATGAAATATGATCCCAGAGTGGAGCTTGTTGTGTTTAAAGCTTTATTGATCATTGTATCAGTAAAGCTTTAATACTGTATCAATATGAAATAAAACCTGCAACACATTTCATATTTTAATCATGTTGTTTGTGTTTGAAATACAAGCAAATAAAACTAAAGTTCATCTCATCCAGAAACTCTGCTGATAAATGTCGACCTTTGACAGTCACATGATCCTCTGTAGAAACTGTCAGCAGCAGTACTGGAAGAAGTACTCAGATACTTTACTGCAGTAAAAGTACTAATACTGCAATGTACATATACTCTATTACAAGTAAAAGTACTGCATTAAAATACTATTACAGTAAAAGTACTGGAGTATTATAATATGAACGTTATGGTGTTTCAGGAGGAAAACTGCCTCTAATAAACTCTCATTGTAGTTTCACATTTTCTCCACAAGCTTTGAATGAGGAGAAAACACTTTGAATATTGAAGGTACAGATATTTCACACAACAGATGACACATGATAGCTGATCTCTCTGACATGTTGGTTACACCCATCTACAAACTGTCAATCTGAAGGGAGGGAACAATGAAACCTGATCCCAGAGTGGAGCTTGTTTTTGTTTAAAGAAAGAGGACGGTTATCAGGACGAGGAGCTGCACTGTGGATTCAAACTGTGTTTCCTTATTTACAGTGGTGGTGGTGGTGGTTTACTGAGGTGTATTGTATTTACTGGTGTTCCTAATATTTTGCCCCTCTCATCTATGTTAATGGAGTGGACAAAATATTAGGAACACCAGTCAATGTATGCATCCTAATACACCACCATCACCATCACTCCGACCTCAAAAAGTAGAATTATCTCCTTCCTGACAATGTTAACAAAAGCTAAAAATGTAGAATTTAAAGCAGATCTGTTGTATTGGATTGCATTAGACATTGTACAGGTGTACCTAATAAAGAGGCAGGTGAGTGTATATACTAACATGTGACAACCAACCCCAAAGATACTGTCACAAACATTCCCAACTGGAAGCTGACAGTCACATGTTGTAATTAAACTATCGCTCTCTCTTCATACTTTTTAATTGTAATGATTGTTTTATTAAGTCATTGTGTAAAAGATGAGAAACACTAAAGAGCTGAACATTCACATTCTCACACGAAAAACACTAAACGTCCTCTCACCTCAATGTCAGGTGGTTTATTCTGGAAATTACCTTTGAGGTAACATCTCACCCAAATTCAAAAACGTTCAGTACCAACACGTTTTAACAGCGCCCTCTAGAGACCGGCATCTAAGCAATGAGATGACCAACCCCATTCTCCTCTATTATGGCAGCTACATCCACAGTCAAGACAGCCATATAACTAAAATAATGACTAAAATATCCAAAAAATGTACCAATAAAAAATATATGTAATTAATAACAATGAAATACTCAGTGTGCAGAAAAAGAGCCAGAAAGAAGTGTCCTGCAGTATCTAAACATATCTTAAATATGTAAAAACACCCCTAAAAATCTGTGTATATGGTACATAGTCTATCATATATCACAAAGTATGTTACAAATACCCTTAAATGATATTTAAAATTACTCAGAGACCGTAAACAGCTCCTGAAGTAGGAGCGAGAATCTTTTAACAAACCCATCAAATGTCTTCAAAAACCTCCCGAAACTTCCTGAAGGAGCTTTTATTTAAATTCCAGGTGCGCTCGATGCAATAAATGTGACGCTGCTGCAGTGAGGAGCCGTCAGAGCGACTCTCCGAAGGTCAGTATCACTCTTGAGCGTCGTCTGAGACTCTCACCTTTCTGATCAATATGTTTTCCTATCGATCGGCACGCGTTGCCCGAATGGCAAGTGTCAATCAATCCGGGGCTTGTCGATAAAAATGATCGCTCCCCGATGTGTTTATTTGCATTTAATGATCTTAATTACCATTCCCAGGGTGGGCACGCACACACACACACACACACACACACACACACACACACACACACACACACACACACACACACACACACACACACACACACACACACCTAATTCATACTGAGGTCTCTCTCCTGTTTAATATTCCTAAATGTTCAGGATGAGACATGAAGGAGAAGGTTGACTCCTCTGCTCTCTTTTTGGCAACAGGAGACTTTGGAGAAAGAGAGGAGGAGGTCACTTTACTTTTCTGTCTTCTACTTTTATGCCTCCAGTAAAATATCAAAACAGGAATTTAGTGGAATCAACTAACTAATCTTGTAAGCTTTAATGAAAACAAAACTGAAACCTTCATTTTTGGACCCATTAGTGCCTGTGTTGCCTCCTCATATGGACGACATTTAAAACCCACTGTAAATACATGTGGGTGTGATTATGGACAGTGATTTTTAAAATTGGACAAACAGATAAATTAGGTTTTTATTTAAGTTATGCATGCTTTTATCTCGCCCTGGCTTCTTTTTGGTGTTAGCCAGGCCTCCTTTTCATGCTTATAGCTGGTTGAAAATGCTGCAGCTCCTCTTTTTAACAGCAAATATGCAAGCAAGAGCACATTTTCCTTCGTTACTGGCCTCCCTTTACATTTTAGGATTGATTTTAAGATTTTACTCTTTGCCTATAAATCACTGAATGGGTGCCGACATGTGGCTCCGATCTTTTACAACCACATGTAGAATCGAGGAAACTTGATTTGCCATCTACCACCGTCTATTGTCTACCACACAACTTTTGCATGTTTTGTTTTCATAACAATAATACAAACCAAAACAAACCGTCTTCATGACAAATGAAGAACGGATTCTTAAAGCTGTAATGTTTGTGTCAACTTAAGTTTATTGAGCTTGTTACACTTGTTGTTTATTCCTGTCATAAATATTTGTATTTGACTTCTTTTCTCCAGGAGGAGTTTGTTGAGGTGGGCGGCTGATTATGTTGCTCTTGTTTTCTCCTGTTTATTTTAGTTAGGAGGTACATTTTTAAGGTTATTTTCTTAGTTAGATTTGTTGTTTTTTTATTGTTACACTGGCCCTTTTCCACCCTGAAGTCAATTCAAAGCTCTGTGTACTTTTCAGCTCACATTGTATATAAATTCAGCTTTCATTACTAGATTCTTTATTTTCATTTGGCTGTTTGGGACTTGGGAGAAAAGGGAGGTTTCTCATGTTGTGTCTCAGCCCAGCACAACACAAGTTCAACATGCTGTTATCTCCATATTTAAACAATATAACATCTCCCTCTCAACTTTTCACTCTGCATTAACACCTATTGTTTTAGTTTTAACTGAATCAACAGTGGACTACACAATCAGGCAAACACCACATCACACATGCAGTCTATACAGCTTAGAAATCAGTTATGCGTAAGACGCAATGAAGAGTATTACATAATAAATTAAATATGAAAATAACAAGAACATAATTAACCTTTACATACTTTTCAGGGTCTAATTTGACCCATGTTTTACATTCGAGAGAAGAAAAGCGAGACGCAAAATTACACACTGAATTATGTATGGAGACTAATTATGAGGGGATATTGAGAAAAGCCCCTAAATATAAACAGTATGTAAAGACAAGAAATACAATTGCGTGGGGGGGGGGGGGGTCAAATATATTTTAGTCGGAGGTTTCAGGGAACAGAGCTTGAGTGATTTTAATAAAGAGTTCAATTCTAGGATGAAAGGTGCAATTTTAGGTGATGTTTTAGAAGAATTTCTGTTTTGCCCTCACAGCGATGAAGAGGATGAAGAGGATGAGGTGTTGATGAAGAGGTTGGTGCTTCCTCTGCTCTCCTCTTTGAGCGGGGGGTCAACCACTCTCTCTCTCTCTCCTTTCTATCCGTTTAAACTCATCCACTCCCTCCATCTGTCGTTCACCAGCTCCTGTTAAAGCCCAGGTGATGGAGTAGTGTGTGTGTGTGTGTGTTCTTGTATATCTATCATTATAAGGACCTAGTTTACATACAGCGTTTGTGAGGACTCTTCAGAGGCCTTTTTAAAGGAGTTGAAACATGGTGTTATAGGCTGAAGTTTAACATTACTTATAGTTAAGGTTGAGTTTAAAGGCTGGGGGAGTGTGTGATGTCAATGAGGGTCCTCACGAGTATAGATGTACAAGCGTGAGTGTGTGTGTATATGTGTGTGAGGAGACATGCCATTAAACACGTGTCACCTCTGATCTGTGCTGAAATAAAGTCACACCTCTACACACACACACACACACACACACACACACACACACACACACACACATTTGTCACGCTTTACGCTCGCTCGCTCACTCACACACACACACACACACACACACACACACACACACACACACACACACACACACACACATCCGAAGCACTCTACCATGCACTTATGTACACACACACACACGCAATTCTTCTCTCTCACTTCAATAAAACAAGCATCAATTTTGGTCTCCGACGGCGACGCTGATCTCTTTACAGCTTCCACGGCATCAAAGTAACGGCCGGCTGTAAATCTGAACCAACCGAGGAGGAGGAGGAGGAGAGGAGGAGGAGGAGGAGAAGAGGACAGATGATGGAAAAGAAAGAAATAAAGGGAGGAGAGGAGAATAGGAAAAGACAATGACAGGGAATAAGTAGAGAGGATGGAGAGGCGATCTGAGGACATTTGTCGACATTTTAAACACTATAATCTGCTATTGTCAAATGATTAAAGGTTTACAACTGAAGGCATCATTTAAAACATAAATGAATGTATTTAACTCTGACCTGAAGCCAGAAACCAAAGTCAAGAGGAAAGATCAAAAACATCAAGACCCAACTTACATTTCTGCATTTAGCAAACATGATATTCTGTTTTACTTATAGACCTTCGTTATTGTCCAAAAACTATTAAAACTACGGCTGACATGTTCCTTCATCACCATAAAACACACACACAGCCAGAAACAGTCACTACAGCAATAAATGTAGATTCATCCGCCGCTGAAAATAGTCCCAGACAAATGCATTCATTCCTCAACAATGCTTCTGTGTTAAAAAACTACAATGACCAGCTGTTTTAGGGAATTAATGAACCTTTTTTTAAACATTAAACTGCATATTTGTGAGCTCTTTTTAAAGATTCACATCATCAGTATGAACCAATTGGACTTGTTTTTACATAATCATTCCACTCGTAGCTCTTGACCTCCTCATTTCCGTACTTCACTGTCTCAGTTCAGTATTTTATACAAAGGGTCTAAAATATGGAATTTATTACCTTCATATTTTGTGAACTTGTCCCCACAGCAGTTTAAAAGAGCCTTAAAAATCACTTCTTTTAACTAACCAGTACTGCATTTTTCTGACCGCCTACTTAATCATGTTCATATAATTGCTAAAGGATGTTTGTGTTTAACTTGATTTTATTAAAAAAAACTATGTTCTCAGTCTGGCAGTGATGAAGTTTTCTGTATATTTGCATTAATTATTTAAAAGGTTGTAACTACGTGTTTGTAATTTTGCTGCCTGGAGAACGACGCTCTGCAAGCCCCTGGAGGGTTTTTCTGCAATTCTCCTTCATGTTCCTCTGTACTTATTATTACTGTGTGTTTTTTAATGTTTCTATATGTGTAAACAAACAAAATTTAACACCATGTTTGCACTTTAAACTATCCACTTAAATACAAATTGTCACACCAAATCTGATGAAACAAAGTAAAGGAAGTACTGAGTGTGTTTGTTAAAGAAAAATATTTAAATATAAAGTGACTATTTTTTAAAAATACATACACATCTAGTTTAATTGTGTCGTTGGGAAGGTGAACGTTTCTGCCTCATCTTCATTCAACAGTTTGTAAAAAAATAGAAATAAAATGCAGAAACACTAAAAGTAAATGATGAAAAACGTTGCTGCGACCCAATATAAAATCCTGATAAAGGCAACTTTAACTTTAACTGAAATAGTTTTTTCTTTAATATCACAGTTTCACAGAGCAGATGAATTTTCCACCATCGTTCATCCACCTCAAAAAAAAAAGACAACTTCAAACTGTTGATTTGAATCCTGTGAGCCGCGGCGTCGGCGTCCTTGCTGAAGGGCGGCCTACCTGCCTCACCTTCATCCCTCTGAAATGCATGAAGGGAGCGTGACGCGAGCGTGTCGGAGCAAAAACAAGCGGCTGAATCCCAACATGGCGCCGTGTTTTTTAATGCTGCGAGGTCGAACAGAGCGAGCGGCGAGCGGGTCAAAACCCCCGATTCACCTCCCACCATCACTCACGCCTCTAATGCATGAAAAGCAGAAGTGTGTGAGGCTAAATAACCAGCAGAGTGTGTATGTGTGTGTGTGTGTGTCCTTCAGCAGGTCAGTGCTTCACCTCCTGCTGTCTGTCTGTCTGTAATGTATGAAAGTGTCTCCTCTGAGTTTAAATCCTCGCCGTGCAGGCGGAGCGTCACCTCTGACCTCACGCTGCAGCTCGCTGTGCAGCTTCATCCATTTCAATGGCAGCGCTCTATAAAGGGTCCATGTCTAGACACAGTACACACACACACACACACACACACACTGACACACACAAAATACATATGGATGAACACACAAAGCATGGATATAGGCATGCACACCCATGCACGCACACACACAGAGAATACAGGAGTGACGAGATGAGCAAGTTTAAATGTGCACCACACACACTCACACAGGCACACACACACACACACACACACACACACACACACACACACACACACACACACACACACAGAGTATATATACAGGAGCAATGAGATGAGGTTTAAAGGTGCACACACACATTCACAGCTGTCACCTGTTAGAAGGCTCATCGTCTTTTAACAAACAGAACAAAAAGTATTTTCTCTTGGATTTTAAAATCTCATCCATAATTTACAAATGCTGAATTTGTTGCAAGTCCTGCTACAAGAAGACGATGTTTCAAGTAACATGATACGATACACTTTATTATCCCTGTAGAGATATTTGTCTTGGACTCAATGCTGTGCACATAAATGCCTCCACAGTTACTGTAGACAAACAACATGTGAATAAAACAGAACCAGCTGTTTCAATCACAACAATAAATTACACATAACAAAATATTGCACCCACTCCCATGGTAAAAAACACAAAAACACATACTGCACTCACACTATAATAAAACACCATGAGACCACTGCACAATCATTACAGCCTCAAGCAAGCAGCATTATTTAAAACTGAAGCAGCAGAGATTGAGTTATTCAGACTTTTAGAGCCTAGTATCGTATTTAAAGCTCCACTGAAAAGAGAACATATTCATGTGATCCTTTTAAAGTTATTTTCACCTGGATTTTATGTCATTCCACACATCCAAAATCAGTTGTGCAACAAGTAGATGTTCATAGTTTAAAGTAAATGAGGTTTTCTTGTGGTTAACATAGGTTGGAAAGTTTGGGAATCTTAAAGCCCTGAGATTTGACTTTCCTGAAGTAACAAAGCTTAAGATATTTAGACTTTTAGTTCTGAGTATTATTTTAAGCTCCACTGAAAATAAAACGTAGTTAATTTAACCTAGATTTTATGTCCTTCCACACATATAAAATCAATTATGCTACAAGTAGATGTTCACAGTTTAAAGTAAATGATGTTTTCTTGTGGTGAATATACTGCAGGTTGGAACATTGTGGAATCTTTTAGTCCTGAGTTTTGACTTGCAGGAAGCATTTCTACATATTTTAACTTCAAAATTTAAAACTTTGATCACGTTCGATCAACATTCAGCATCAGACAGAAAAGGTCCCTATTAAGTATCTTCCTCAGAGAAAACAGTTGTCAAAGTTTAAAGTTTATCTTTGGTTAAATTAATAAATAAATAAAATCTGTGAAAATTGAACCATTTTTCCTTTTAAAGAATTCAGTGAAAAGCCAGCAGACGTGTGAGTGGACAGGGACTCTCTGGTCTCTATCGGATCTTTTTGTTACTCATTTCCCTCCAAAAAACCCGCCTCGCCACCCATGCCACGTCCCATCATCTCCCTGGAGCGTCGCCGTGGCGATCAGTCAGAACAATAAAAAAAGAAAGAAAGAAAGGAAGGAGGAAGAAGAGGAAGACTTCTCTCTCCGAGGTCCTGATAACCTCCTGCAGCTTCCTGTCAGCATGCTAATACCTCACACACACACACACACACACACACACACACACACACACACACACACACACACACACACACACACACACACACACACACACACACACACACAAATCAGATACAACAAAACTTACACTTTGTGTCTGTCCTTTCTCTCCTCTTTCCTCCTTTTTTCGCTCCAGTCTATCCCTCCATTCTTTCATTTCCCTTTTTTACTCCTTTTTTCAGTCTTGTCACTTTTCTTTTTATACCTTAAAGTAAAAACTTTACTCCTCAGTTTTCACTCTTCTTCATTCTCTCTCTTTAATCCCGATCATTTTTCTCTTTCTTCTTCTTTTTGTCTCCTCTCTGTTTCTCTACATCCTCACAGTGAAGTTCTCCCAACTTTCTCTCTCTCTTTCTTTGTCCTGTTTTCTTTTACTTTCTTTTTACTTCATCCTTCATTTACTCTACTCCTCCATCTCCTGCCATCATCATCCCTCCATCCTTTTACATTTTTAATAAGTAAGAGGGAAAAAAAACCTCTCCTTTTCGGATCTTTTGGACTTCCTGACTTCTCCCTGGCTTCACTTTTACTCCTCTTATCTTCAATCCCTCCATCGTTTCATAACACACACGCACTCACACACACACACACACACACACACACACACACACACACACACACACACACACACACATACTCTCACACTCTCACACATTATTATAGATATTATATTATCTGAGCGACATGGCAGCTCTGGAGTCAGCACCATCAATTATGAATGGGAGTGTGTGTGTGTGTGTGTGTGTGTGTGTGTGTGTGTGTGTGTGTGTGTGTGTGTGTGTGTGTGTGTGTGTGTGTATGTGTGTGTGAGAGAGAGAGAGAAAGAGAGAGAGTGTGAGAGTTCACCAGGGTGGCTCAATTAAGTGTGACCTTCCTCGCATCCACCCCTCCTTCTCATCATCATCCTCGCCCCATCTCTTCCCTCCTCTGTCTCCCAGAATGCCCCTCTTTGACCTCATGCAAATGGCCGATTTCCTCGTTCCAAACACACGAGCCGCAGAGAACGAGAGAGGGAAAGAGAGAGAGAGAGAAGGAGAAAAGAAAAAGAAGAAAAGGAACAGAGGAGAGGGAAAGAAAGCGAGAGCGATGAAAGGAGGAATTAGAGAAGAAAAGAGAAGAAATAAGAAGGAAAGAATGGGTGTAGAAAGAAAATTAAGTAATTAAAAAATATATATATATATATCAAATAAAAATATATATAACATAAAGAATTATTTAAAAAATAAAAATAAAATAAAAATAAAAATAATTGAAACAATTTTAAAAACATTAAAATGTAAATAAACAAAATACAATGATTAAAAAAAATTAATATAAGTAAATAAAAAGTATATAAAGTGATAAATGCTCTCCTGGTAAATCAGCAGGATAAACTAATGTATGAAATGAGTTTTTCAGCCTGTTGCTTTTAAATTGAAGGACTTAACTTCACCTATAAGAGGGCAGAGGTTGGTATTTTCTGTTTAAAACATGCAAGAGTCAATAAAGACATGAATATTATTATTATTATTATTATTAAATGAGATATACTGCTAGAAAGTCTCTTGTTGCCAAAACTTGTCCAAACATCTTTGCACAAAGTTTGACTTAATTATATAATCTTGCATTAAATATCAGCTGGTTGTATTAGCATTATTAAACTTTCTTAAGGACAGGTTCAGACATCGTAGTGACTTAAAATAAATCATCTTTTACTAACATGCAGTGATATTCTTCATATTTATATCATTTTATCATCTTGTTTTTTCCCATACTGTCATTGTTCTATCCTGGTCTATGGTGTAAACATAGCATATCTTTCCCATCCTATTCCTGAGCCTTCTTCACATTACTTTCCCTGTTAAAGGATTTTTTAGGGCTGTTTTTCCTTATTTGAATCGAGGATGAAGGATGAAGGATGGAGGATGGAGGATGGAGGATGAAGGATGGAGGATGAAGAATGAAGGATGTTGCTGCAGAGATCATAAAGCCACCCTGAAGTAAATGTATAATTTGTAATATTGTGTATATATATCTCCAAAAGCACAGACTTTCATCTTTCTTCCATAATTGGATGATACAAATTAAATTCCCAAAACCTTAAAAACACACACACACACACACACACACACACACAGACACACACACACACACACACACACACACACACACACACACACACACACACACACACACAGTACCAAAGTCCTGCGAGGAGCTTCTTTCATTTAGAGATGAAATAAAAATAATGGAAAAATGATCCAGTCACTGATTGTGTTTATAACATAAATTAGAAAACAATTTAATAGTATATGAATGTAATTTCTAGGTGTTGAAATGAGGCCGTCGCTGTTTGCTGTGTTATAAAACTTTGTGTGTGTTTTTTGGGGGTTTCAGACGGACGTGATTCTCAGCTTTGTGGACATCAGTGTGGACGTTGAGAAACCAGAGGAAGGAAAGAAGGAAGCGGTCGGCAGTCTGCTGGAGCTGCTTAATGCTAATTGATTCAGTGTTCCCTCTGCAGACCAGCAGCAGCCCACTGGGAATACTGGTAGGAGGGAGTGAGTGAGTGAGTGAGTGTGTGTGTGTGTGTGTGTGTGTGTGTGTGTGTGTGTGTGTGTGTGTGTGTGTGTGTGTGTGTGGGTGTGTGGGTGTTATTGCCAGCTCTCTCTGAGGGAATGTGGACTGAACTGAGAGAGCAGAGATCAGGCTCTGCCTCGCTTTCCAATGACCCTGTGTGTGTGTGTGTGTGTGTGTGTGTGTGTGTGTGTGTGTGTGTGTGTGTGTGTGTGTGTGTGTGTGTGTGTGTGTGTGTGTGTGTGTGTGTGAGAGAGTCTGTGTGTGTGTGGTGAGCACAATAGCCCTCATGTGCATTGTGTGTGCGTGTGTGGGTGTGTGTGAGCAGAATGACCTTGCATGTGTATGTGTGTGTGTGTGTGTGTGTGTGTCTGCGTGTGTGTGGCAGCAGGTCTGAACACTGGAGAGCCTCTTTAAATGACAAAGACAGAAACAAATCGCTTCACGCACCTCTGACACACACACACATACACACACACACACACACACACACACACACACACACAGGTCTGGAAGCAGGGTATATTCAGTGAACAATAGCAGGAGGTGAAACAGACTGAGCTGGTTTGAGCTCGTATGTTTCTCCTCTTATAATGTCAGTACATCAGAAACCAGAGCTTTAAAGGCTCATTCCACTATTCTTTTTAATTCAGTCATCCAGGATCCAACAATTAAAACCACAAAACAAACATCAGCTGATAAACAAAGAAACATCAGCTGAGGTCAGATGTTAATTTACTCCCAGCCTGACGTCATATTTTATTATCTTCTACTGATCGTGTTTTTATATCGTAACGCTGGCTTACGTTCAGCGTTAACTTAAATATTATTTGCATAGTACGCGTATGTATAAATGTATGTGTCTATGTAAATATGTATGAATATACATTTATATGTTTATTAAGAAGAGTAAAAGTTTGTCTAGTGAGCACCGAGAATATTAACAAGCTGATTTTACATTTCTGTTTTGGATTCGTAATAACGCACTCTCAATGCTGACTGTATGCTCACACAAGAGGAACTATTTCTTATATATAAAAAGCACAAACTGATCTAAAAGGAAAATGCATTACAGAAACAGAAAAGGACTCCTGAATGTGACTCCTTCTCTCTACTTGTACGACCTAATCTGTTATTCTGTTCTTTTCTCTCTTTTCTGTATTCTATAACACAACAACACGTGGATGGCTTCTTCAGTTAAGAGAGCAATTTTTTAACTTTAAACTACCAAAAAACATCACCTCACTGTGCTGCGTATCACTCCGCTCAATTTAAACTGCCCTAAAAGCTTCGTAGTGCAATATAAAACCCAATTTACATCAAAAATATAAAGAGTATATTGATCAAATCATGTAAAACATCCAACCAATAATCAACCAAAGATCTTCCTCAAAGCAATTATTCACATAAATAAATCTCATCTCACAATATTAGAGATGACGTGATGTTTTTACGACTTCAAGAGACAAATTTAAAGAAACATCTCGGAGAAATTCAAAGTTTTCCTCTTGAAAAGCAACCAGGATCTTTGTTCTCAGAGTGGACGCCATTTTGGAGCCAATTTCTTGACATTACCTGCGTGTCATACAAGCAGTGTGCATGTTAGTGTGTGTGTGTGTGTGTGTGTGTGTGTGTGTGTGTACTCTCCCATGCTGCTGCATATGCCGGCCTGGCATGAAGCTGGGCTGGCTGCCGACCATATTTGGGCGTAACGGGCGAAAATCCAGCAGACTAATTTGGGTCTGGCCGCGACGACGCAGTTATTATTTTCCTCTGGACCATCAGGCAGAGGACACACAGCCATCTGCTGCACACACACACACACACGCGTCTCAATTAGATCACTGAGAGGGCAGCTGCAAGCGTTGCCTGGTCTCATAAACACACACACACACACACACACACACACAAACACACAAAAAACATTTCTATATACATGAACACACACACACACGCTGCAGTGTTGTTGGGTCAACAGCGTGTCACAGACAGACAGATCCTCCTGCTGTCCTCCTCCACAGAGAACGACAGCAGAGAGACACAGACTATGTTTCTATCCACCTGCTTTAATGTTTAATCTGCATTTTCAGCCTAAACACTGAAAAGTGAAGAAAAAGCCGACGTAATGTCTGAAAATGACGCTTTCTAAAAAAACTCTTCTGACCTTGTGGACGCAGACTGTGACGATATAACAAGTATCCTCGAGCACAAAGAGGAACACACACACACACACACACGCATACACACACACGCACAATAATATCACTTCTGAGCAGTGTGACCTGAAAATATCAATATGTGACATAAAAAACAGCCTGAATGTGAAACTAAATCATTATTCTGTTTTTAAAAAGGTATAAAAACATGATTTTTGAGAAATACAGGGATGATGATGATGAAGAATCAGCTGTTTATGTGCATGTGTACATATGTAAGTGTCATAAGTGTTAGTATGAGGTTTTTTAATGTATATAATTTCATATATCTTAATAAAAGACGATGATAACTTGTGTATGTAAGATAAAGATAGTTTATAAGTAGATATAATAAACATTTCTATAAGCTAACTTGTTAATACATGGATATATTTTTACATTTACAGTAAAACTTTAAAAACCTTCAAATATCATCTTAATTCTGACTTTATGTATTTCTCTGTATTTATTGTAAAGCAGCTTTGCTCCTCTCTCAGCACAGATTCAGAGGTGATTTCTTTAGAGAGGTTTGTCTCTCTTTATTATACAAAGATGCTGGAGCTTTGTTCTCTATTATAATGTGATATAAATCTTCTCATGTTCAGATGTGAGCTCATACTGTGAGTCTCTGCTTCAACATGTGCTGCTGTGTGTCGGCTCAGTTTGGACATCACAGCAACTAGTGTGTGAAATACTTGTGATCAACACACTGAATCAGCACCAAGCCTGTCAACCCTTCTGCTTTTCTTTTTATCTCTCTGTTCAACATACAGCAGTAACAGCTCATCTATATCTATTCTCATTAGCTGCAGACACAGCTGGAACCAGCAGCTCAGAGACAGGAAGTTACAGTTCATCACATCGTTATCTTTATAGTTATTGTTATAGTTATCTTAGCGTGGATCCTTTACTGCAGCTTTTTTAACCAACTATTTGCAATTTGAGTGAAATCTGGTCAATAATTAGACAGATATCTCCTCATGGGTGTTCTGCTGTGTTTAATAAAGATGAATATATGTTTGTGATTGAGATTTGTGCAGAATATTATAAGGTTATTTAGGTTTTAATAGTGTTTATTTACTACAAAAGAGTCTTAATGACTGTGTTTGTGTTGTTCAACTGGTTAAAAAACAGCAGCAAAGGTTTAATTAAATCTCTTTTTCTCTCTTTCTCTCCCTCGCTGACAGGCAGCTTTAACAAACTCCAGCTCGTCAACTTTTTATAGGGAAGAATTAACATGCAAAAATGAAGAGAAAGTAAAAAAGAGGGAGAGAGAGAAGTGTGTGTTGGAGTCATGGGAGGAGTGGAGGAAGAGGAGGAGGAGGAGGAGGAGGGGGTGATGGGGGATTTTAACTTTACTCAGCGGCCGTGTTTAATTACAGCTCGGCTCTTTGTTAATGACTCTATTAACAGCTTGTTTGATTGGCCGGCCACGTCCGTCGTCTCCACCGGCGAGACGGAGCGAAAGAAACGAGTTAAACCGAGAAAATCCTCTTTACACATAAATCTGCCTTCAGATTGTTTCGGCGCGCCCGGCCACCGAGCGAGAAAATTCATAACCTCGTCAATTTGTCAAAAGGCTTAAAAAAAAAAAAAAAAAAAAAAAAAAAAAAACTCTTCCCCTCCTTCACTTCACCTCCCCTCCCCTCCGCCACCACACAGCCATTTTTCCTGCTCGCCACAATCTAATTAAAGTTGAAAAATAATTAGCGATATATTTTCCTTCCTTAAAAAAAAAGTAAAGAGAAGGAAGGGCAGTGATTAAAGGAGAAGAGGAGGAAGGGAAGAGCAATTAAGAGGATGGAGGTTGACGAACTGTGTGTACACATGTAGGATTACAGGGTGAGACTCGTACAAGGCAAAGACAAGCTTGATCTCTCTCTCTCTCTCTTTCTCTCTCTCTCTTTCTGTCTTTCACTTCTTCTTCTTCTTTTTTTTTTTCTTCTTTAAATCGGCGTGCCACTTCTTCTGCAGCTGATAAAAGCCGAGAGAACAAGATAACCAGCTCGGCGGAGCTGGCGGAAAAGCTTAGGGGACCCGATGTGACAATTAATCAATTATTTGATAGAAATCATCAATCAATCTTGGTGGGGAATTAATCCAGGAAGGGGTGGAGGGATGAAGGGAGGGGGGGGCTGGTAGAGAGAGAGAGAGAGACACATTGACAGAGAGAGAGAGACAGAAGGGGAGAGAGAGAGAGAGAGAGAGAGAGAGAGAGAGAGAGAGAGAGAGAGAGAGTGATGTGCCTTCCTCTTTAATTTAGTAAACTGATTGGCCCTTTTTCCTCGCTCCGCATATCTGAGAGCTTCCTATATCTAATTTACAGAGACAAGGAGTTCACATTAAACTAATGGAGAGAGAGAGAGAGAGAGAGAGAGAGAGAGAGAGAGAGAGAGAGAGAGAGAGAGAGAGAGAGAGAGACAGAGAGAGAGAGAAAGAGAGAGACCTAATGCATGTCATGGCAGAGACAGTAAATAAAAACTAAAAGAACACATTTTAGCGCAGAGTATCCCGCCTGGATGCTATTTTCTGTCTTTTTTTATAGAACAAATACAATCCTGCAAAAACTGCTATTTTAAATGAGAAGAAAAAGTGTGAAAATTTACAAAAAATAATCAAAATACAGAGGAGAACTTTAAAAGAAGTATTCCTAAAGAGTGATTTGGTACTGTGCTTCTATACTTTTAAATGACTTTAAAAAACAAGTAAACAAAGTTGAAGCAGCAGACAGTGGTGGTGGAAGATAGGAGCTAGGAGTTGGGTTTTTTGTAGTTTAATATCACGTTTAACCGACTGAATAATGTTCAGATCACTCAGGTGTGTAATACACCCACTGATCCACTAGAGGACAGCGGTAAGAGTCACGAT
Organism: Scomber scombrus; assembly: GCF_963691925.1. Taxonomy (NCBI): domain Eukaryota; kingdom Metazoa; phylum Chordata; class Actinopteri; order Scombriformes; family Scombridae; genus Scomber; species Scomber scombrus. Next base: position 925,377 of record NC_084988.1, on the reverse strand, counting down.
TTGGTCTTGAGTAGGCGTGAAAAGTACAACACGGTTATACTAAACATCAACAACTTCATCTAGCAGCTGTAGTTTTATGACCCAGAAAAGAAGATGATGATATAATAAAAGGTGACAATTTTCACTATTTGAGGAGGCAGGTTGGGTGGATGTTTACATAGATATGGGACAAAAAGTGGACCACGCATTGGGACAAAAAGCACAGTAAAATTGTATAAAAAGAAGCTGTGTTCTCAAAGCAGTGTTGATGGTGTGTTCAGGTACTGTGGGAACTTCCAAGACATGAGTTTCAGCTGATGAATGGCAGCCTTTTTAAACAGAGGAGGCTTCCAAATTTTGCACGAACATTTCACAACAACATTTACTTATTATCTGTTTCTTGGATTTCTTGTGAATATTCAGCAGAATGACGACTATGTGTCAGATATCCAGAGGTTTCCTCACACACACACACACACACACACACACACACACGCACACACACATCCCTCTACCTCTGTAGGATAATATGAACACACATTTCTGTTCTCCAACATGATGCACACAGTTTCAGACACTTCATCTAACTTGATTCTTAATGACAGTAGCTTCAAAAATATCATAATATAAGAAGATGAGAAGAATAAAAACTTTACTCTCATTTCAGCCACAACTAAACTCTCCCAGCCACCAGTGAACGCATCGTTTACTCTTCTATACTTCTTATTACCATCAACACATATATCGGCAGTTTTGAACACAAGCTGGCAGAAAGCTATGAGCTGAGGAAGGAAATGTGACAGTTCAGAAGCACACACACACACACACACACACACCAAGCTTGTCAATACTGACTTATTAGCGCCTCCAAGGCCGATGCGTTGACCTTCAGGATGGACGCCTGTCTCTATTAACAAGAGCTGGTGGAGAGTGAACCAATTGAGACGCAGAACTCATTACCAAGCTGACAAAGTACAATGAAGTGTCGCCAGCACACACACACACACACACACATACACACACACTTACACACACACTAAAACACAGTGATAAAATATGCGTCGTCGCTCGCTGCACAAATCAACAACCGTCCGACGAGCTGATGAGATTTTAAATAAGCCTTAATTTGTTGGGAATTGTCTTTGGTAATGATAGAGGAGAGAGGGAGAGAGAGAGAGAGAGAGAGAGACAGAGAGAGAGAGAGAGAGAAGAAGAACTGAAACACTGTCGAATTTGCAAGAAACTAAAACACCACACTGAGCTCGTTTTTCAACCCATATTAAAAGAGTGAAATGTGAGTCTTACCTGTGACAGTCCCAGGTAGATGGAGACGGTCTCAGAGATGTAGAGGAAGCGTCCCTCCTTGTTTAGTGCAAATACAAACCCGTCCAGAGACTGAAAAATACAAGAAACAGAAGAGACGCAGAGGTTTAATTCACATTTCATCTGCTGCAAAACAACAGTGAAAACTTATGAAGTTTCAGAAAGGAAAACAGTAAGATGTACAACTGAATAAAAACAGTGTGAGGACTCATTAAAAGTCACATCATCAATGTACTGTAAATGCTGCTTCTACTGCTGCTTTTTGAGACTAATTTGCAAGTTTCTGAACAGTGCAACCAAACCATTTCCCTGTGTAAAACATAGCCCTAAAAGAAAAAAAGAAAACAGACAATTTAGGCCAAAGAACCTTTCTGAACAGATTTTAAATTAAATAGTTTGTGCAATTTTTCCAAATAAAAATGCAAATTGAAGTAACTGTGGTTATCTCTTAAAGTGCAACGATTTAGAACAAAAATGATCAAACTGCAATGTCTGTAGCAGCTCTTCTGCACTTTATACGTAATACTGGTTGAAGCGGCAATATGGAGACTCCCATTAAAGAGTCAGGGACCGGAAGTCTTCATTTAGTGAACATTTAATTATATTTCTTCATCAGCAGATGTTACAGGTGACAGTATAGATTATTGGCGGTGGATGATGTGAGGATATGATGATATTTGGATGTGTATGTGTGTAAGGTCTGGAAACTATATAACAAACAGTAACGTTAATCACCATGGCAACAATGGTAGGTATACAATGTAAATTGAGGCTATCGTGTAAATCATAAACATTCATTAAACATAAGAATTGACTTCAATACACATTACAATGTCTCTCAAAGCAATATATTACCTTGTTAATGGTGATAAAATAACTTGTTACTATTTATAGCACCGATAACAGAAAACCGTTATAACCGTTATAGAAATGCGCTAGCATAATGCTAACGAGTGCTACAACTGCCGTTTAAATTATATAAATACCGTCAAATTTACATAAATCAATAAACAGGTTATGGTCAAACAAACAATCAGTTAATCATCACTTGACATAACTTACTTTTCATTTAAGGACGCACATTAGGGAAAATAAAGTTAGCCGGCATTAACCGGACGGGGAGGAAACCATGGCAACAACAAACTTAGGTTCCGCCCTCAGTCTTTCTAACAATGTCTATAACCTGATTATTACAAATCCAGCAGCTTTAGAACATATTATTGTTCAGACATTGTTTTTTGTTTTTTTTGGTTTAACACTAGCTGTTGCCCCTGGCTGCGGTGTGGACGGTCTGCCCGTAGTTCGCTATGATTGGTTGGTCAGGTGGACGTGAAACTTCTGATGCGTCGTTGCGTCATCATAGAACTGCAACATATAGAACGTGGCACATAGACGATTCTACGTTCTCTCTGCTTTGTCAGATCGTCGACACGTTCTAATCCTTCACGATCTATTTTACACCTTTAACGTTATCACGCCAGCAACCGGTTAACCCACAGCCGAAATGGGGTCCCATAATAAGTTATTACATTATTGGCAAAAAGTTATCACGTTATTGGTTCAGGAGTTTTAATACATTGTTGGAAAGTTATTATGTCATTGGCTGCTACATTTCCGGTTCCTACTATGTTTTAACTTCACAAATTCACGTGTTTGTTTTTGTTGTTTAGATTAAACTATTCTTTTATTGGGTGAGCAGGTGACAATGGTGCTTAACGAAATAAGAAATAAATAAGAAATACATTTTCAATGCTGACATCTGCATACTTCACATGACTAATGGACTCTGAACTTCATCATCAGCAAAGCCTTGATGAGTGATGAGAGTTTGTTGTGAATAACACCGGTGTGACTTTCAATGAAAGCAGGTTAATACAACATTTATAACTACTAAGTGTTCAGGCTTCATTATGACACACACACACGTTGTTCTGCACTGTTGGAGGATTATGACATCATGAGGTAAACGATGCAGTTTAACAACAACTAACTGATGGATGATAACCAACAGAGACAGAAATCAATCCTGCAGGAACATCAGATTAGTGGTGAGTCTGCCTGAAACACACACACACACACACACACACACACACACACACACACAACACACACACACACACACACACACACACACACACACACACACACACACAGAGAGAGTGTATCTAATGGTGTATTTATGTGAAGATCACGGCGTAACACTCGACTCCTGCAGCACATCACACATATACATAAACACACACACACACACACACATATATACACACACACACATGAACACACACACACACACACACACACACCAGATCTGTCTGTGTCTAATGCTGCAGTTATGTGAAGATCATGGCTGAGCACTCGACTCATCAAACACACAAACACCACACACACATATACACACATATACACACATATACACACATATACACACACACACACACACACACACAAAGGCATTTATACTGCTGAGGTCAAGGAGGTTAATAACATGTGGTTTCCCTACTATTGCTGCTGATACTCCGGCTCTCTTTTTGTGTGTGTGTGTGTGTGTGTGTGTGTGTGTGTGTGTGTGTTTGGCTCAATCTCTTCATCATTAATTGTGAGCATGTACATCATATGTGAAAGAGGACTGGAGGACTAAGGAACCAGAAAAAGTAGAAGGAGACTATATAGTGAATATATGATATTATAATATAGTATAGTATATATAAGAATAACATACATATAATATATAATGCTAATAGGCTGTGTGTAGCTATCATTAAACTAAATCTGCATGTTTGGTTGGTTTTATCCTTCTATTTCTCTACTTAGTCAGGTTTAAAACACTCAGTGAAGTTGAGTGTTGACTTTTAACCTCTAATGCCTGACTAGTCAAAATGATACTTACCACGATGTGTGTGTGTGTGTGTGTGTGTGTGTGTGTGTGTGTGTGTGTGTGTGTGTGTGTGTGTGTGTGTGTGTGATGGCTGCTCCCTGCCTGTGTCCGTTTAGTCTGCCCTCTCGGCTAATGAGATGCTAATGACATGTTAATCGTCAATGAGCCTCATCAATGTCCATCCATGCTGCGCTCCTCATTACCGCTGAACCCTGATTCGCTCTGCATGTGTTCCTGTGTGTGTGTGTGTGTGTGTGTGTGTGTGTGTGTGTGTGTGTGTGTGTGTGTGTGTGTGTGTGTGTGTGTGTGTGTGTGTGTGTTAGCCTCTGTGCAGATATGTAGCAAGGTATTTGTTTGTTGTGTTAATATGATTTCATTCACTTCCAGTATCTTCTTATTAGATAAATAAGTTATCAAAACCAGATCATTTGGATGGAAAATGAACAGAAAAAGAAACTTAAAAGCTCAATGTTTGAAAAAAACAAAACATGAGTGGGTTGTGAGGGTCGGGCCAACTTTTGTGGGCCAAAAAATAATAATAATAATAAATCAAAATGTGGGTAAATGACTTCCCAAAGCTGTGCTGTATCACTTCCTAGTCTGTTTCCTAGTTAATAGCCAGCAAACAGCTTTTAAGGGTCATGTGTCACATTCACCTTGCACATCCAGAGAAGAAGTTTGAACATAAACAATACGTTTAATAAAAAGCACATTTAAGCTGTTAAGTGTGTGTTAATTTTAGATTGAGAACAACTCTTCATCTCTTTGTCATTTTCAGTTGCAGCTGTTGTTTTCTTCTGTTTCTTTCTGCTGTTACAACAGTTTTAAATTAAACTCAATTAGCTGTAACAATACATAACTTTCTCTCCTTATTTACTACTGATAGTTTGTTATATTCAGAATACACATCCATAATTTACATGTAGATATCTGTGTGTATGCATGTGTGTTTACTGCATGTATGACAACGTGTGTTCTTCATTTATACTGTCAGTGTGTAGTCTGTGCTTTGTTTGCTTTTTCAAATAATGGTTTTTTAATGACTGTTTGGATGCAAAAACACTATTTTTTTGAAGAGTTTTGCAAGTATAGTTAACTTTTGGAAAGGATGTATGTGTTGCTTGTTTGGTGTAAAGTTTTGTAGGTTAGTGTGTAGAGTTTTGCATAAATAGATCATTATTTTTGACATGTAATGAGATTTAAAGGTGCCACTGCATTTGTGCTTTAAAGACAAACAACAAAAACATGACAACCAGATAAAAACACAACTAAAAAAGATGTCATAGTATAAAAAGATGACATAATGTGGAAGGTACTGCACTTGATTAAAATACATAGAATAAAAAAGCAGCATTTCATTAACTTATAGTTTCACAGACAGTGTCTTACATACATCTTCCATGTGTGTGTAGCATGTGTACAACCCTGAATTATATTACTGTAATGAGCTGAACCTTAAATCATGAAACTATAATTATACATGAAGCATCTTTTTTATGGGGGGGGGGGGGGGGTTAAGTCGCTACACATTACATCGAGTTAACCTGTGTTAATAAGCTTTTTTATAAATCTATTTTTCTATATTTCTTTTTTTATTTTCTATGATGGCGTCTCTGTGAGGTTTTTACTGGAAAACTGTGACACAGCTCGCTAAGCCTCTCTGTAGGTCATGGATTACTTCCTGCCCCCTTTTTAAAAGTAACACAACACAACAGCGAGGAAATATATATATATATAAAAAAAGAAAAAAAAGAAGGCTGAGATGTGGAGATAATCACAACCTGTGTTTTTCTTTTCTTTTTATCATCTTGTCTGATTGAGGTCCAGGTTTAGCAACAAGCTGCTCCAGGTGAGAGGAAGCAAATCTGCCCGTTTCAGAGGGATTAAAAACGGATTAATTAGAATTGGAAAGTGAGTTGAAAGGTGGAAGCGAGTGTGTGTGTGTGTGTGTGTGTGTGTGTGTGTGTGTGTGTGTGTGTAAATTATGCTGATATGACACTGATGTAAACACTAACCCTCTCTCTCTGTCTCACACACACACACACACACACACACACACACACACACACACACACACACACACACACACACACACACACACACACACACACACACACACACAGACATAAGATGTGCTGTAAACAAACATAACCTTGCTGACTGCTTGGTTAATTCCCAGGTTGCCTCTCGGAGGTTAAACAGGCCTCCGATTATTAGAGCAGCGTCTGCAACCAGAGCTCGTACTAAACATTGTTTTCTGCTGTATATTTGGGGTGTTTCTCCTGTTTTTTCTTCCTCTCTCAGTTTGGAATTACTTACGAGGTCAACAAGGGTCTCGAAAGGTCAGCGAAAGGTTGTAAGAAGCACAAAGTTCAGTGTAACAGTCCAAAAAAAACAACATTCAGAGCCTCAGTTACTGACATTTTTCTGCTAGAAGCAACAGCCTTTAAAATATAGTTGTAAAAGTACAACACTGAACAACAATGCTGATATAAAAATGTGTAAAAATGCAGTGTTATACAGTGATAAACCAATTATAATGCTATTATATTATCATTATATCAGTGGTGTAAAATGAGCTTCAAATGACAATAATATCGTTTATAGTGATTAGTTCTGAGACAATATATCGTCCATTAAAAGTAGATATCATGACAGGTTTACATGTGTGTCTGTTGGTTAAAGAGTTATTGTAGTTTTGGGGGAATCTTCTGTTTTCTACATACATTCTTAAATGAAATAGAAGAAATAAACATATAAACCTGAATTTCCCCCCCCCTGCATCGATTAACAGCCGACTAATTATGAGTCAGAATATGAACAGTTTGTAAAAGGTAAAGAGAGACTGTAACTGTGTGTTATCCTCACATTAAACGATATAATAACAAACACGTTGCATTGAGCGTAAACCGACCCTTAGCCTGACTTCAACCGTAGCCAAATCCTCCCCATATCAAACTGGCCCTGATCTCCTCTCAGATGTACAGTCCTTGTTAACATAAAAGAGACACACACACAACAGCCGACACAACACCTGAGCCTGATCAGAGGCGGATCAGCGCCCCCAGTCGAGCCTTTACATCCGACAGCTGCTCTGGCACCAGACCAGCTCCGATCCTGCTGGAACCCGACGTCGTGGAATAATAAAGATACAAAAAAAACTCTTTAATATTTATAAGATCACACTCTGTCACACACACAGCACCGAATGTATCGAGCTTCAGCTACAAAAAAAAAAAAAAAGGGACCAAAACCAATCAAACCAGTAGATCCAGTAATCAGCTGACCTCAGCCTGTCAGGTGGGATATTGTTTTTCATGCCGGGTTGTTGTTTTTCACTTGTATTTGCATATTAATAACACACACACATGCACACACACACACACACACCTACACACACTTTAGATTGCCCTGTGTGTGTGTGCATCTTTATTTTTCAGTGTGTGTG